>NW_026893988.1:0-239020 GCF_032452875.1 Bos javanicus
AGAGGCTGAGCAGACTGCCATTAAGTGGCTAAGCAGACTCTAAACACGTGACTCAGCAGGCTTGACACTGACTGAGCAGACACGAATCTTGCAGCTCAGCAGGCAATAATCCTGGAGCTGAGCAGGCAGGAATCACGCAGCTCAGCAGGCAATACTCACGGAGCTGAGCAGGCAGGAATCACGCAACTCAGGCAATAATTGGAGCTGAAGGCTGTAATGAACTGGATAAGCAGACTCTAATCACGTGATTCAGCCGGCTCCTCTCTGGGGACTGAGCAGGCATATTATGCAGCTCAGCAAGCAAAAATCATGGAGCTGAGCAAGCAGGAATCACGCAGCTCAGCAGGCAATAATCATGGAGCTGAGCAAACAGGAATCACGCAGCTCAGCATGCAATAATCAAGAAGCTGAGCAGGCAGGAATCACGCAGCTCAGCAGGCAATAAATATGGAGCTGAGCAAGCAGGAATCACGCAGCTCAGCAGGCAATAATCAAGAAGCTGAGCAGGCAGGAATCACGCAGCTTAGCAGGCAATAATCATGGAGCTGAGCAGACTGTAATGAAGTGGCTAAGCAGACTCTAATCACGTCACTCAACCGGCTCCTAACCCGGTCTTGAGCAGGCACTAATCACGCAGCTGAGCAGGGACTAATCACACAGCTGATCAGGCACGAGTCAGGCAGCTGAGCAGGGATTAAGCATGCAGCTGAGCAAGCGCTAATCCCTTGATTCAGCAGACCCTGATCACGTGACTGAGCAGGCCCTGATCACGTGGCTGAGCATGCACTGATCACGTGACTGAGCATGCACTGATCACGTGACTGAGAGGCACTGGTCACGTGACTGAGAGGCACTGATCACGTGACTGAGCATGCACTGATCACGTGACTGAGAGGCACTGATCACGTGACTGAGAGGCGCTGATCACGTGACTGAGGCGCTGATCACGTGACTGAGAGGCGCTGATCACGTGGCTATCATGCACTGATCACGTGCTTCAGGAGGCAATAATCAAAGAGCTGAGCAGGCACTAATCACTTGGCTAAGAGGGCACTAATCACGGAGAGGAGCAGGAAATCGTCAAGGAGCTGAGCAAACTGTAATGAAGTGCTTAAGCAGACTCTAAACACGTGGCGCAGCAGGCTCTACACCCGTGACTGAGCAGACACAGTTTGGGCAGCTCAGCAGACACCAATGGTGCAGCTCAGCAGACACCAATCATGCAGCTCAGCAGGCAATACTCATGGAGCTGAGCAGGCAGGAATCACTCAGCTCAGCAGGCAAAGATCAAGGAGCTGAGCAGGCACGAATCTCGCAGCTCAGCTGGCAAAAATCAAGGAGCTGAGCAGACTGCCATTAAGTGGCTAAGCAGACTCTAAACACGTGACTCAGCAGGCTTGACACCCGTGACTGAGCACACACGGATCTTGCAGCCCAGCAGACAATACTCCTGGAGCTGAGCAGGCAGGAATCACGCAGCTCAGCAGACAGTAATCAAGGAGCTGAGCAGGCACGAATCACGCAGCTCCGCAGGCAATAATCCTGGAGCTGAGCAAGCAGGAATCACGCAGCTCAGCAGGCAATAATCAAGAAGCAGAGCAGGCAGGAATCAGGCAGCTCAGCAGCCAATAAGCAAGAAGCTAGCAGTCAGGAATCGCGCAGCTCAGCAGGCAATAATCATGGAGCTGAGCTGGCAGGAATCACGCAACTCAGCAGGCAATACTCACGGACCTGAGCAGGCAGGAATCACGCAACTTAGCAGGCAATAATAATTGGAGCTGAAGGCTGTAATGAACTGGATAAGCAGACTCTAATCACGTGATTCAGCCGGCTCCTCTCTGGGGACTGAGCAGGCACTTCTTATGCAGCTCAGCAAGCAAAAATCATGGAGCTGAGCAAGCAGGAATCACGCAGCTCAGCAGGCAATAATCATGGAGCTGAGCAAACAGGAATCACGCAGCTCAGCATGCAATAATCAAGAAGCTGAGCAGGCAGGAATCACGCAGCTCAGCAGGCAATAAATATGGAGCTGAGCAAGCAGGAATCACGCAGCTCAGCAGGCAATAATCAAGAAGCTGAGCAGGCAGGAATCACGCAGCTTAGCAGGCAATAATCATGGAGCTGAGCAGACTGTAATGAAGTGGCTAAGCGGACTCTAATCACGTCACTCAGCCGGCTCCTAACCCGGTCTTGAGCAGGCACTAATCACGCAGCTGAGCAGGGACTAATCACACAGCTGATCAGGCACGAGTCAGGCAGCTGAGCAGGGATTAAGCATGCAGCTGAGCAAGCGCTAATCCCTTGATTCAGCAGACCCTGATCACGTGACTGAGCAGGCCCTGATCACGTGGCTGAGCATGCACTGATCACGTGACTGAGCATGCACTGATCACGTGACTGAGAGGCACTGATCACGTGACTGAGGGCACTGATCACGTGACTGAGCATGCACTGATCACGTGACTGAGAGGCACTGATCACGTGACTGAGAGGCGCTGATCACGTGACTGAGGCGCTGATCACGTGACTGAGAGGCGCTGATCGCGTGGCTATCATGCACTGATCGCGTGCTTCAGGAGGCAATAATCAAAGAGCTGAGCAGGCACTAATCACTTGGCTAAGAGGGCACTAATCACGGAGAGGAGCAGGAAATCGTCAAGGAGCTGAGCAAACTGTAATGAAGTGGTTAAGCAGACTCTAAACACGTGGCGCAGCAGGCTCTACACCCGTGACTGAGCAGACACAATTTGGGCAGCTCAGCAGACACCAATGGTGCAGCTCAGCAGACACCAATCATGCAGCTCAGCAGGCAATACTCATGGAGCTGAGCAGGCAGGAATCACTCAGCTCAGCAGGCAAAGATCAAGGAGCTGAGCAGGCACGAATCTCGCAGCTCAGCTGGCAAAAATCAAGGAGCTGAGCAGACTGCCATTAAGTGGCTAAGCAGACTCTAAACACGTGACTCAGCAGGCTTGACACCCGTGACTGAGCACACACGAATCTTGCAGCCCAGCAGACAATACTCCTGGAGCTGAGCAGGCAGGAATCACGCAGCTCAGCAGACAGTAATCAAGGAGCTGAGCAGGCACGGATCACGCAGCTCAGCAGGCAATAATCCTGGACCTGAGCAAGCAGGAATCACGCAGCTCAGCAGGCAATAATCAAGAAGCAGAGCAGGCAGGAATCAGGCAGCTCAGCAGCCAATAAGCAAGAAGCTAGCAGTCAGGAATCGCGCAGCTCAGCAGGCAATAATCATGGAGCTGAGCTGGCAGGAATCACGCAACTCAGCAGGCAATACTCACGGACCTGAGCAGGCAGGAATCACGCAACTTAGCAGGCAATAATAATTGGAGCTGAAGGCTGTAATGAACTGGATAAACAGACTCTAATCACGTGATTCAGCCGGCTCCTCTCTGGGGACTGAGCAGGCACTTCTTATGCAGCTCAGCAAGCAAAAATCATGGAGCTGAGCAAGCAGGAATCACGCAGCTCAGCAGGCAATAATCATGGAGCTGAGCAAACAGGAATCACGCAGCTCAGCATGCAATAATCAAGAAGCTGAGCAGGCAGGAATCACGCAGCTCAGCAGGCAATAAATATGGAGCTGAGCAAGCAGGAATCACGCAGCTCAGCAGGCAATAATCAAGAAGCTGAGCAGGCAGGAATCACGCAGCTTAGCAGGCAATAATCATGGAGCTGAGCAGACTGTAATGAAGTGGCTAAGCAGACTCTAATCACGTCACTCAGCCGGCTCCTAACCCGGTCTTGAGCAGGCACTAATCACGCAGCTGAGCAGGGACTAATCACACAGCTGATCAGGCACGAGTCAGGCAGCTGAGCAGGGATTAAGCATGCAGCTGAGCAAGCGCTAATCCCTTGATTCAGCAGACCCTGATCACGTGACTGAGCAGGCCCTGATCACGTGGCTGAGCATGCACTGATCACGTGACTGAGCATGCACTGATCACGTGACTGAGAGGCACTGATCACGTGACTGAGAGGCACTGATCACGTGACTGAGCATGCACTGATCACGTGACTGAGAGGCACTGATCACGTGACTGAGAGGCGCTGATCACGTGACTGAGGGGCGCTGATCACGTGACTGAGAGGCGCTGATCACGTGGCTATCATGCACTGATCACGTGCTTCAGGAGGCAATAATCAAAGAGCTGAGCAGGCACTAATCACTTGGCTAAGAGGGCACTAATCACGGAGAGGAGCAGGAAATCGTCAAGGAGCTGAGCAAACTGTAATGAAGTGGTTAAGCAGACTCTAAACACGTGACGCAGCAGGCTCTACACCCGTGACTGAGCAGACACAATTTGGGCAGCTCAGCAGACACCAATGGTGCAGCTCAGCAGACACACAATCATGCAGCTCAGCAGGCAATACTCATGGAGCTGAGCAGGCAGGAATCACTCAGCTCAGCAGGCAAAGATCAAGGAGCTGAGCAGGCACGAATCTCGCAGCTCAGCTGGCAAAAATCAAGGAGCTGAGCAGACTGCCATTAAGTGGCTAAGCAGACTCTAAACACGTGACTCAGCAGGCTTGACACCGTGACTGAGCACACACGAATCTTGCAGCCCAGCAGACAATACTCCTGGAGCTGAGCAGGCAGGAATCACGCAGCTCAGCAGGCAATAATCACGGAGCTGAGCAGGCAGGAATCACGCAACTTAGCAGGCAATAATAATTGGAGCTGAAGGCTGTAATGAACTGGATAAGCAGACTCTAATCACGTGATTCAGCCGGCTCCTCTCTGGGGACTGAGCAGGCACTTATTATGCAGCTCAGCAAGCAAAAATCATGGAGCTGAGCAAGCAGGAATCACGCAGCTCAGCAGGCAATAATCATGGAGCTGAGCAAACAGGAATCACGCAGCTCAGCATGCAATAATCAAGAAGCTGAGCAGGCAGGAATCACGCAGCTCAGCAGGCAATAAATATGGAGCTGAGCAAGCAGGAATCACGCAGCTCAGCAGGCAATAATCAAGAAGCTGAGCAGGCAGGAATCACGCAGCTTAGCAGGCAATAATCATGGAGCTGAGCAGACTGTAATGAAGTGGCTAAGCAGACTCTAATCACGTCACTCAGCCGGCTCCTAACCCGGTCTTGAGCAGGCACTAATCACGCAGCTGAGCAGGGACTAATCACACAGCTGATCAGGCACGAGTCAGGCAGCTGAGCAGGGATTAAGCATGCAGCTGAGCAAGCGCTAATCCCTTGATTCAGCAGACCCTGATCACGTGACTGAGCAGGCCCTGATCACGTGGCTGAGCATGCACTGATCACGTGACTGAGCATGCACTGATCACGTGACTGAGAGGCACTGATCACGTGACTGAGAGGCACTGATCACGTGACTGAGCATGCACTGATCACGTGACTGAGAGGCACTGATCACGTGACTGAGAGGCGCTGATCACGTGACTGAGGGGCGCTGATCACGTGACTGAGGGCGCTGATCACGTGGCTATCATGCACTGATCACGTGCTTCAGGAGGCAATAATCAAAGAGCTGAGCAGGCACTAATCACTTGGCTAAGAGGGCACTAATCACGGAGAGGAGCAGGAAATCGTCAAGGAGCTGAGCAAACTGTAATGAAGTGGTTAAGCAGACTCTAAACACGTGACGCAGCAGGCTCTACACCCGTGACTGAGCAGACACAATTTGGGCAGCTCAGCAGACACCAATGGTGCAGCTCAGCAGACACCAATCATGCAGCTCAGCAGGCAATACTCATGGAGCTGAGCAGGCAGGAATCACTCAGCTCAGCAGGCAAAGATCAAGGAGCTGAGCAGGCACGAATCTCGCAGCTCAGCTGGCAAAAATCAAGGAGCTGAGCAGACTGCCATTAAGTGGCTAAGCAGACTCTAAACACGTGACTCAGCAGGCTTGACACCCGTGACTGAGCACACACGAATCTTGCAGCCCAGCAGACAATACTCCTGGAGCTGAGCAGGCAGGAATCACGCAGCTCAGCAGACAGTAATCAAGGAGCTGAGCAGGCACGAATCACGCAGCTCCGCAGGCAATAATCCTGGAGCTGAGCAAGCAGGAATCACGCAGCTCAGCAGGCAATAATCAAGAAGCAGAGCAGGCAGGAATCAGGCAGCTCAGCAGCCAATAAGCAAGAAGCTAGCAGTCAGGAATCGCGCAGCTCAGCAGGCAATAATCATGGAGCTGAGCTGGCAGGAATCACGCAACTCAGCAGGCAATACTCACGGACCTGAGCAGGCAGGAATCACGCAACTTAGCAGGCAATAATAATTGGAGCTGAAGGCTGTAATGAACTGGATAAGCAGACTCTAATCACGTGATTCAGCCGGCTCCTCTCTGGGGACTGAGCAGGCACTTATTATGCAGCTCAGCAAGCAAAAATCATGGAGCTGAGCAAGCAGGAATCACGCAGCTCAGCAGGCAATAATCATGAAGCTGAGCAGGCAGGAATCACGCAGCTTAGCAGGCAATAATCATGGAGCTGAGCAGACTGTAATGAAGTGGCTAAGCAGACTCTAATCACGTCACTCAGCCGGCTCCTAACCCGGTCTTGAGCAGGCACTAATCACGCAGCTGAGCAGGGACTAATCACACAGCTGATCAGGCACGAGTCAGGCAGCTGAGCAGGGATTAAGCATGCAGCTGAGCAAGCGCTAATCCCTTGATTCAGCAGACCCTGATCACGTGACTGAGCAGGCCCTGATCACGTGGCTGAGCATGCACTGATCACGTGACTGAGCATGCACTGATCACGTGACTGAGAGGCACTGATCACGTGACTGAGAGGCACTGATCACGTGACTGAGCATGCACTGATCACGTGACTGAGAGGCACTGATCACGTGACTGAGAGGCGCTGATCACGTGACTGAGGGGCGCTGATCACGTGACTGAGAGGCGCTGATCACGTGGCTATCATGCACTGATCACGTGCTTCAGGAGGCAATAATCAAAGAGCTGAGCAGGCACTAATCACTTGGCTAAGAGGGCACTAATCACGGAGAGGAGCAGGAAATCGTCAAGGAGCTGAGCAAACTGTAATGAAGTGGTTAAGCAGACTCTAAACACGTGACGCAGCAGGCTCTACACCCGTGACTGAGCAGACACAATTTGGGCAGCTCAGCAGACACCAATGGTGCAGCTCAGCAGACACCAATCATGCAGCTCAGCAGGCAATACTCATGGAGCTGAGCAGGCAGGAATCACTCAGCTCAGCAGGCAAAGATCAAGGAGCTGAGCAGGCACGAATCTCGCAGCTCAGCTGGCAAAAATCAAGGAGCTGAGCAGACTGCCATTAAGTGGCTAAGCAGACTCTAAACACGTGACTCAGCAGGCTTGACACCCGTGACTGAGCACACACGAATCTTGCAGCCCAGCAGACAATACTCCTGGAGCTGAGCAGGCAGGAATCACGCAGCTCAGCAGACAGTAATCAAGGAGCTGAGCAGGCACGAATCACGCAGCTCCGCAGGCAATAATCCTGGAGCTGAGCAAGCAGGAATCACGCAGCTCAGCAGGCAATAATCAAGAAGCAGAGCAGGCAGGAATCAGGCAGCTCAGCAGCCAATAAGCAAGAAGCTAGCAGTCAGGAATCGCGCAGCTCAGCAGGCAATAATCATGGAGCTGAGCTGGCAGGAATCACGCAACTCAGCAGGCAATACTCACGGACCTGAGCAGGCAGGAATCACGCAACTTAGCAGGCAATAATAATTGGAGCTGAAGGCTGTAATGAACTGGATAAGCAGACTCTAATCACGTGATTCAGCCGGCTCCTCTCTGGGGACTGAGCAGGCACTTATTATGCAGCTCAGCAAGCAAAAATCATGGAGCTGAGCAAGCAGGAATCACGCAGCTCAGCAGGCAATAATCATGGAGCTGAGCAAACAGGAATCACGCAGCTCAGCATGCAATAATCAAGAAGCTGAGCAGGCAGGAATCACGCAGCTCAGCAGGCAATAAATATGGAGCTGAGCAAGCAGGAATCACGCAGCTCAGCAGGCAATAATCAAGAAGCTGAGCAGGCAGGAATCACGCAGCTTAGCAGGCAATAATCATGGAGCTGAGCAGACTGTAATGAAGTGGCTAAGCAGACTCTAATCACGTCACTCAGCCGGCTCCTAACCCGGTCTTGAGCAGGCACTAATCACGCAGCTGAGCAGGGACTAATCACACAGCTGATCAGGCACGAGTCAGGCAGCTGAGCAGGGATTAAGCATGCAGCTGAGCAAGCGCTAATCCCTTGATTCAGCAGACCCTGATCACGTGACTGAGCAGGCCCTGATCACGTGGCTGAGCATGCACTGATCACGTGACTGAGCATGCACTGATCACGTGACTGAGCACTGATCACGTGACTGAGAGGCACTGATCACGTGACTGAGCATGCACTGATCACGTGACTGAGAGGCACTGATCACGTGACTGAGAGGCGCTGATCACGTGACTGAGGCGCTGATCACGTGACTGAGAGGCGCTGATCACGTGGCTATCATGCACTGATCACGTGCTTCAGGAGGCAATAATCAAAGAGCTGAGCAGGCACTAATCACTTGGCTAAGAGGGCACTAATCACGGAGAGGAGCAGGAAATCGTCAAGGAGCTGAGCAAACTGTAATGAAGTGGTTAAGCAGACTCTAAACACGTGACGCAGCAGGCTCTACACCCGTGACTGAGCAGACACAATTTGGGCAGCTCAGCAGACACCAATGGTGCAGCTCAGCAGACACCAATCATGCAGCTCAGCAGGCAATACTCATGGAGCTGAGCAGGCAGGAATCACTCAGCTCAGCAGGCAAAGATCAAGGAGCTGAGCAGGCACGAATCTCGCAGCTCAGCTGGCAAAAATCAAGGAGCTGAGCAGACTGCCATTAAGTGGCTAAGCAGACTCTAAACACGTGACTCAGCAGGCTTGACACCCGTGACTGAGCACACACGAATCTTGCAGCCCAGCAGACAATACTCCTGGAGCTGAGCAGGCAGGAATCACGCAGCTCAGCAGACAGTAATCAAGGAGCTGAGCAGGCACGAATCACGCAGCTCCGCAGGCAATAATCCTGGAGCTGAGCAAGCAGGAATCACGCAGCTCAGCAGGCAATAATCAAGAAGCAGAGCAGGCAGGAATCAGGCAGCTCAGCAGCCAATAAGCAAGAAGCTAGCAGTCAGGAATCGCGCAGCTCAGCAGGCAATAATCATGGAGCTGAGCTGGCAGGAATCACGCAACTCAGCAGGCAATACTCACGGACCTGAGCAGGCAGGAATCACGCAACTTAGCAGGCAATAATAATTGGAGCTGAAGGCTGTAATGAACTGGATAAGCAGACTCTAATCACGTGATTCAGCCGGCTCCTCTCTGGGGACTGAGCAGGCACTTCTTATGCAGCTCAGCAAGCAAAAATCATGGAGCTGAGCAAGCAGGAATCACGCAGCTCAGCAGGCAATAATCATGGAGCTGAGCAAACAGGAATCACGCAGCTCAGCATGCAATAATCAAGAAGCTGAGCAGGCAGGAATCACGCAGCTCAGCAGGCAATAAATATGGAGCTGAGCAAGCAGGAATCACGCAGCTCAGCAGGCAATAATCAAGAAGCTGAGCAGGCAGGAATCACGCAGCTTAGCAGGCAATAATCATGGAGCTGAGCAGACTGTAATGAAGTGGCTAAGCAGACTCTAATCACGTCACTCAGCCGGCTCCTAACCCGGTCTTGAGCAGGCACTAATCACGCAGCTGAGCAGGGACTAATCACACAGCTGATCAGGCACGAGTCAGGCAGCTGAGCAGGGATTAAGCATGCAGCTGAGCAAGCGCTAATCCCTTGATTCAGCAGACCCTGATCACGTGACTGAGCAGGCCCTGATCACGTGGCTGAGCATGCACTGATCACGTGACTGAGCATGCACTGATCACGTGACTGAGAGGCACTGATCACGTGACTGAGAGGCGCTGATCACGTGACTGAGGGCGCTGATCACGTGACTGAGAGGCGCTGATCACGTGGCTATCATGCACTGATCACGTGCTTCAGGAGGCAATAATCAAAGAGCTGAGCAGGCACTAATCACTTGGCTAAGAGGGCACTAATCACGGAGAGGAGCAGGAAATCGTCAAGGAGCTGAGCAAACTGTAATGAAGTGGTTAAGCAGACTCTAAACACGTGACGCAGCAGGCTCTACACCCGTGACTGAGCAGACACAATTTGGGCAGCTCAGCAGACACCTGGTGGTGCAGCTCAGCAGACACCAATCATGCAGCTCAGCAGGCAATACTCATGGAGCTGAGCAGGCAGGAATCACTCAGCTCAGCAGGCAAAGATCAAGGAGCTGAGCAGGCACGAATCTCGCAGCTCAGCTGGCAAAATCAAGGAGCTGAGCAGACTGCCATTAAGTGGCTAAGCAGACTCTAAACACGTGACTCAGCAGGCTTGACACCCGTGACTGAGCACACACGAATCTTGCAGCCCAGCAGACAATACTCCTGGAGCTGAGCAGGCAGGAATCACGCAGCTCAGCAGACAGTAATCAAGGAGCTGAGCAGGCACGAATCACGCAGCTCCGCAGGCAATAATCCTGGAGCTGAGCAAGCAGGAATCACGCAGCTCAGCAGGCAATAATCAAGAAGCAGAGCAGGCAGGAATCAGGCAGCTCAGCAGCCAATAAGCAAGAAGCTAGCAGTCAGGAATCGCGCAGCTCAGCAGGCAATAATCATGGAGCTGAGCTGGCAGGAATCACGCAGCTCAGCAGGCAATACTCACGGACCTGAGCAGGCAGGAATCACGCAACTTAGCAGGCAATAATAATTGGAGCTGAAGGCTGTAATGAACTGGATAAGCAGACTCTAATCACGTGATTCAGCCGGCTCCTCTCTGGGGACTGAGCAGGCACTTATTATGCAGCTCAGCAAGCAAAAATCATGGAGCTGAGCAAGCAGGAATCACGCAGCTCAGCAGGCAATAATCATGGAGCTGAGCAAACAGGAATCACGCAGCTCAGCATGCAATAATCAAGAAGCTGAGCAGGCAGGAATCACGCAGCTCAGCAGGCAATAAATATGGAGCTGAGCAAGCAGGAATCACGCAGCTCAGCAGGCAATAATCAAGAAGCTGAGCAGGCAGGAATCACGCAGCTTAGCAGGCAATAATCATGGAGCTGAGCAGACTGTAATGAAGTGGCTAAGCAGACTCTAATCACGTCACTCAGCCGGCTCCTAACCCGGTCTTGAGCAGGCACTAATCACGCAGCTGAGCAGGGACTAATCACACAGCTGATCAGGCACGAGTCAGGCAGCTGAGCAGGGATTAAGCATGCAGCTGAGCAAGCGCTAATCCCTTGATTCAGCAGACCCTGATCACGTGACTGAGCAGGCCCTGATCACGTGGCTGAGCATGCACTGATCACGTGACTGAGCATGCACTGATCACGTGACTGAGAGGCACTGATCACGTGACTGAGGCGCTGATCACGTGACTGAGCATGCACTGATCACGTGACTGAGAGGCACTGATCACGTGACTGAGAGGCGCTGATCACGTGACTGAGGGGCGCTGATCACGTGACTGAGCGCTGATCACGTGGCTATCATGCACTGATCACGTGCTTCAGGAGGCAATAATCAAAGAGCTGAGCAGGCACTAATCACTTGGCTAAGAGGGCACTAATCACGGAGAGGAGCAGGAAATCGTCAAGGAGCTGAGCAAGCTGTAATGAAGTGGTTAAGCAGACTCTAAACACGTGACGCAGCAGGCTCTACTCCCGTGACTGAGCAGACACTATTTGGGCAGCTCAGCAGACACCAATGGTGGAGCTCAGCAGACACCAATCATGCAGCTCAGCAGGCAATACTCATGGAGCTGAGCAGGCAGGAATCACTCAGCTCAGCAGGCAAAGATCAAGGAGCTGAGCAGGCACGAATCTCGCAGCTCAGCTGGCAAAAATCAAGGAGCTGAGCAGACTGCCATTAAGTGGCTAAGCAGACTCTAAACACGTGACTCAGCAGGCTTGACACCCGTGGCTGAGCACACACGAATCTTGCAGCCCAGCAGACAATACTCCTGGAGCTGAGCAGGCAGGAATCACGCAGCTCAGCAGGCAATAATCAAGGAGCTGAGCAGGCAGGAATCACGCAACTTAGCAGGCAATAATAATTGGAGCTGAAGGCTGTAATGAACTGGATAAGCAGACTCTAATCACGTGATTCAGCCGGCTCCTCTCTGGGGACTGAGCAGGCACTTATTATGCAGCTCAGCAAGCAAAAATCATGGAGCTGAGCAAGCAGGAATCACGCAGCTCAGCAGGCAATAATCATGGAGCTGAGCAAACAGGAATCACGCAGCTCAGCATGCAATAATCAAGAAGCTGAGCAGGCAGGAATCACGCAGCTCAGCAGGCAATAAATATGGAGCTGAGCAAGCAGGAATCACGCAGCTCAGCAGGCAATAATCAAGAAGCTGAGCAGGCAGGAATCACGCAGCTTAGCAGGCAATAATCATGGAGCTGAGCAGACTGTAATGAAGTGGCTAAGCAGACTCTAATCACGTCACTCAGCCGGCTCCTAACCCGGTCTTGAGCAGGCACTAATCACGCAGCTGAGCAGGGACTAATCACACAGCTGATCAGGCACGAGTCAGGCAGCTGAGCAGGGATTAAGCATGCAGCTGAGCAAGCGCTAATCCCTTGATTCAGCAGACCCTGATCACGTGACTGAGCAGGCCCTGATCACGTGGCTGAGCATGCACTGATCACGTGACTGAGCATGCACTGATCACGTGACTGAGAGGCACTGATCACGTGACTGAGAGGCACTGATCACGTGACTGAGCATGCACTGATCACGTGACTGAGAGGCACTGATCACGTGACTGAGAGGCGCTGATCACGTGACTGAGGGGCGCTGATCACGTGACTGAGAGGCGCTGATCACGTGGCTATCATGCACTGATCACGTGCTTCAGGAGGCAATAATCAAAGAGCTGAGCAGGCACTAATCACTTGGCTAAGAGGGCACTAATCACGGAGAGGAGCAGGAAATCGTCAAGGAGCTGAGCAAACTGTAATGAAGTGGTTAAGCAGACTCTAAACACGTGACGCAGCAGGCTCTACACCCGTGACTGAGCAGACACAATTTGGGCAGCTCAGCAGACACCAATGGTGCAGCTCAGCAGACACCAATCATGCAGCTCAGCAGGCAATACTCATGGAGCTGAGCAGGCAGGAATCACTCAGCTCAGCAGGCAAAGATCAAGGAGCTGAGCAGGCACGAATCTCGCAGCTCAGCTGGCAAAAATCAAGGAGCTGAGCAGACTGCCATTAAGTGGCTAAGCAGACTCTAAACACGTGACTCAGCAGGCTTGACACCGTGACTGAGCACACACGAATCTTGCAGCCCAGCAGACAATACTCCTGGAGCTGAGCAGGCAGGAATCACGCAGCTCAGCAGACAGTAATCAAGGAGCTGAGCAGGCACGAATCACGCAGCTCAGCGGGCAATAATCCTGGAGCTGAGCAAGCAGGAATCACGCAGCTCAGCAGGCAATAATCAAGAAGCAGAGCAGGCAGGAATCAGGCAGCTCAGCAGCCAATAAGCAAGAAGCTAGCAGTCAGGAATCGCGCAGCTCAGCAGGCAATAATCATGGAGCTGAGCTGGCAGGAATCACGCAACTCAGCAGGCAATACTCACGGACCTGAGCAGGCAGGAATCACGCAACTTAGCAGGCAATAATAATTGGAGCTGAAGGCTGTAATGAACTGGATAAGCAGACTCTAATCACGTGATTCAGCGGCTCCTCTCTGGGGACTGAGCAGGCACTTATTATGCAGCTCAGCAAGCAAAAATCATGGAGCTGAGCAAGCAGGAATCACGCAGCTCAGCAGGCAATAATCCAGAAGCTGAGCAGGCAGGAATCACGCAGCTTAGCAGGCAATAATCATGGAGCTGAGCAGACTGTAATGAAGTGGCTAAGCAGACTCTAATCACGTCACTCAGCCGGCTCTAACCCGGTCTTGAGCAGGCACTAATCACGCAGCTGAGCAGGGACTAATCACACAGCTGATCAGGCACGAGTCAGGCAGCTGAGCAGGGATTAAGCATGCAGCTGAGCAAGCGCTAATCCCTTGATTCAGCAGACCCTGATCACGTGACTGAGCAGGCCCTGATCACGTGGCTGAGCATGCACTGATCACGTGACTGAGCATGCACTGATCACGTGACTGAGAGGCACTGATCACGTGACTGAGAGGCACTGATCACGTGACTGAGCATGCACTGATCACGTGACTGAGAGGCACTGATCACGTGACTGAGAGGCGCTGATCACGTGACTGAGGGGCGCTGATCACGTGACTGAGAGGCGCTGATCACGTGGCTATCATGCACTGATCACGTGCTTCAGGAGGCAATAATCAAAGAGCTGAGCAGGCACTAATCACTTGGCTAAGAGGGCACTAATCACGGAGAGGAGCAGGAAATCGTCAAGGAGCTGAGCAAACTGTAATGAAGTGGTTAAGCAGACTCTAAACACGTGACGCAGCAGGCTCTACACCCGTGACTGAGCAGACACAATTTGGGCAGCTCAGCAGACACCAATGGTGCAGCTCAGCAGACACCAATCATGCAGCTCAGCAGGCAATACTCATGGAGCTGAGCAGGCAGGAATCACTCAGCTCAGCAGGCAAAGATCAAGGAGCTGAGCAGGCACGAATCTCGCAGCTCAGCTGGCAAAAATCAAGGAGCTGAGCAGACTGCCATTAAGTGGCTAAGCAGACTCTAAACACGTGACTCAGCAGGCTTGACACCCGTGACTGAGCACACACGAATCTTGCAGCCCAGCAGACAATACTCCTGGAGCTGAGCAGGCAGGAATCACGCAGCTCAGCAGACAGTAATCAAGGAGCTGAGCAGGCACGAATCACGCAGCTCCGCAGGCAATAATCCTGGAGCTGAGCAAGCAGGAATCACGCAGCTCAGCAGGCAATAATCAAGAAGCAGAGCAGGCAGGAATCAGGCAGCTCAGCAGCCAATAAGCAAGAAGCTAGCAGTCAGGAATCGCGCAGCTCAGCAGGCAATAATCATGGAGCTGAGCTGGCAGGAATCACGCAACTCAGCAGGCAATACTCACGGACCTGAGCAGGCAGGAATCACGCAACAGCAGGCAATAATAATTGGAGCTGAAGGCTGTAATGAACTGGATAAGCAGACTCTAATCACGTGATTCAGCGGCTCCTCTCTGGGGACTGAGCAGGCACTTATTATGCAGCTCAGCATGCAAAAATCATGGAGCTGAGCAAGCAGGAATCACGCAGCTCAGCAGGCAATAATCAAGAAGCTGAGCAGGCAGGAATCACGCAGCTTAGCAGGCAATAATCATGGAGCTGAGCAGACTGTAATGAAGTGGCTAAGCAGACTCTAATCACGTCACTCAGCCGGCTCCTAACCCGGTCTTGAGCAGGCACTAATCACGCAGCTGAGCAGGGACTAATCACACAGCTGATCAGGCACGAGTCAGGCAGCTGAGCAGGGATTAAGCATGCAGCTGAGCAAGCGCTAATCCCTTGATTCAGCAGACCCTGATCACGTGACTGAGCAGGCCCTGATCACGTGGCTGAGCATGCACTGATCACGTGACTGAGCATGCACTGATCACGTGACTGAGAGGCACTGATCACGTGACTGAGAGGCACTGATCACGTGACTGAGCATGCACTGATCACGTGACTGAGAGGCACTGATCACGTGACTGAGAGGCGCTGATCACGTGACTGAGGGCGCTGATCACGTGACTGAGAGGCGCTGATCACGTGGCTATCATGCACTGATCACGTGCTTCAGGAGGCAATAATCAAAGAGCTGAGCAGGCACTAATCACTTGGCTAAGAGGGCACTAATCACGGAGAGGAGCAGGAAATCGTCAAGGAGCTGAGCAAACTGTAATGAAGTGGTTAAGCAGACTCTAAACACGTGACGCAGCAGGCTCTACACCCGTGACTGAGCAGACACAATTTGGGCAGCTCAGCAGACACCAATGGTGCAGCTCAGCAGACACCAATCATGCAGCTCAGCAGGCAATACTCATGGAGCTGAGCAGGCAGGAATCACTCAGCTCAGCAGGCAAAGATCAAGGAGCTGAGCAGGCACGAATCTCGCAGCTCAGCTGGCAAAAATCAAGGAGCTGAGCAGACTGCCATTAAGTGGCTAAGCAGACTCTAAACACGTGACTCAGCAGGCTTGACACCCGTGACTGAGCACACACGGATCTTGCAGCCCAGCAGACAATACTCCTGGAGCTGAGCAGGCAGGAATCACGCAGCTCAGCAGACAGTAATCAAGGAGCTGAGCAGGCACGAATCACGCAGCTCCGCAGGCAATAATCCTGGAGCTGAGCAAGCAGGAATCACGCAGCTCAGCAGGCAATAATCAAGAAGCAGAGCAGGCAGGAATCAGGCAGCTCAGCAGCCAATAAGCAAGAAGCTAGCAGTCAGGAATCGCGCAGCTCAGCAGGCAATAATCATGGAGCTGAGCTGGCAGGAATCACGCAACTCAGCAGGCAATACTCACGGACCTGAGCAGGCAGGAATCACGCAACTTAGCAGGCAATAATAATTGGAGCTGAAGGCTGTAATGAACTGGATAAGCAGACTCTAATCACGTGATTCAGCCGGCTCCTCTCTGGGGACTGAGCAGGCACTTCTTATGCAGCTCAGCAAGCAAAAATCATGGAGCTGAGCAAGCAGGAATCACGCAGCTCAGCAGGCAATAATCATGGAGCTGAGCAAACAGGAATCACGCAGCTCAGCATGCAATAATCAAGAAGCTGAGCAGGCAGGAATCACGCAGCTCAGCAGGCAATAAATATGGAGCTGAGCAAGCAGGAATCACGCAGCTCAGCAGGCAATAATCAAGAAGCTGAGCAGGCAGGAATCACGCAGCTTAGCAGGCAATAATCATGGAGCTGAGCAGACTGTAATGAAGTGGCTAAGCAGACTCTAATCACGTCACTCAGCCGGCTCCTAACCCGGTCTTGAGCAGGCACTAATCACGCAGCTGAGCAGGGACTAATCACACAGCTGATCAGGCACGAGTCAGGCAGCTGAGCAGGGATTAAGCATGCAGCTGAGCAAGCGCTAATCCCTTGATTCAGCAGACCCTGATCACGTGACTGAGCAGGCCCTGATCACGTGGCTGAGCATGCACTGATCACGTGACTGAGCATGCACTGATCACGTGACTGAGAGGCACTGATCACGTGACTGAGAGGCACTGATCACGTGACTGAGCATGCACTGATCACGTGACTGAGAGGCACTGATCACGTGACTGAGAGGCGCTGATCACGTGACTGAGGGGCGCTGATCACGTGACTGAGAGGCGCTGATCACGTGGCTATCATGCACTGATCACGTGCTTCAGGAGGCAATAATCAAAGAGCTGAGCAGGCACTAATCACTTGGCTAAGAGGGCACTAATCACGGAGAGGAGCAGGAAATCGTCAAGGAGCTGAGCAAACTGTAATGAAGTGGTTAAGCAGACTCTAAACACGTGACGCAGCAGGCTCTACACCCGTGACTGAGCAGACACAATTTGGGCAGCTCAGCAGACACCAATGGTGCAGCTCAGCAGACACCAATCATGCAGCTCAGCAGGCAATACTCATGGAGCTGAGCAGGCAGGAATCACTCAGCTCAGCAGGCAAAGATCAAGGAGCTGAGCAGGCACGAATCTCGCAGCTCAGCTGGCAAAAATCAAGGAGCTGAGCAGACTGCCATTAAGTGGCTAAGCAGACTCTAAACACGTGACTCAGCAGGCTTGACACCCGTGACTGAGCACACACGAATCTTGCAGCCCAGCAGACAATACTCCTGGAGCTGAGCAGGCAGGAATCACGCAGCTCAGCAGACAGTAATCAAGGAGCTGAGCAGGCACGAATCACGCAGCTCCGCAGGCAATAATCCTGGAGCTGAGCAAGCAGGAATCACGCAGCTCAGCAGGCAATAATCAAGAAGCAGAGCAGGCAGGAATCAGGCAGCTCAGCAGCCAATAAGCAAGAAGCTAGCAGTCAGGAATCGCGCAGCTCAGCAGGCAATAATCATGGAGCTGAGCTGGCAGGAATCACGCAACTCAGCAGGCAATACTCACGGACCTGAGCAGGCAGGAATCACGCAACTTAGCAGGCAATAATAATTGGAGCTGAAGGCTGTAATGAACTGGATAAGCAGACTCTAATCACGTGATTCAGCCGGCTCCTCTCTGGGGACTGAGCAGGCACTTCTTATGCAGCTCAGCAAGCAAAAATCATGGAGCTGAGCAAGCAGGAATCACGCAGCTCAGCAGGCAATAATCATGGAGCTGAGCAAACAGGAATCACGCAGCTCAGCATGCAATAATCAAGAAGCTGAGCAGGCAGGAATCACGCAGCTCAGCAGGCAATAAATATGGAGCTGAGCAAGCAGGAATCACGCAGCTCAGCAGGCAATAATCAAGAAGCTGAGCAGGCAGGAATCACGCAGCTTAGCAGGCAATAATCATGGAGCTGAGCAGACTGTAATGAAGTGGCTAAGCAGACTCTAATCACGTCACTCAGCCGGCTCCTAACCCGGTCTTGAGCAGGCACTAATCACGCAGCTGAGCAGGGACTAATCACACAGCTGATCAGGCACGAGTCAGGCAGCTGAGCAGGGATTAAGCATGCAGCTGAGCAAGCGCTAATCCCTTGATTCAGCAGACCCTGATCACGTGACTGAGCAGGCCCTGATCACGTGGCTGAGCATGCACTGATCACGTGACTGAGCATGCACTGATCACGTGACTGAGAGGCACTGATCACGTGACTGAGAGGCACTGATCACGTGACTGAGCATGCACTGATCACGTGACTGAGAGGCACTGATCACGTGACTGAGAGGCGCTGATCACGTGACTGAGGGGCGCTGATCACGTGACTGAGAGGCGCTGATCACGTGGCTATCATGCACTGATCACGTGCTTCAGGAGGCAATAATCAAAGAGCTGAGCAGGCACTAATCACTTGGCTAAGAGGGCACTAATCACGGAGAGGAGCAGGAAATCGTCAAGGAGCTGAGCAAACTGTAATGAAGTGGTTAAGCAGACTCTAAACACGTGACGCAGCAGGCTCTACACCCGTGACTGAGCAGACACAATTTGGGCAGCTCAGCAGACACCAATGGTGCAGCTCAGCAGACACCAATCATGCAGCTCAGCAGGCAATACTCATGGAGCTGAGCAGGCAGGAATCACTCAGCTCAGCAGGCAAAGATCAAGGAGCTGAGCAGGCACGAATCTCGCAGCTCAGCTGGCAAAAATCAAGGAGCTGAGCAGACTGCCATTAAGTGGCTAAGCAGACTCTAAACACGTGACTCAGCAGGCTTGACACCCGTGACTGAGCACACACGAATCTTGCAGCCCAGCAGACAATACTCCTGGAGCTGAGCAGGCAGGAATCACGCAGCTCAGCAGACAATAATCAAGGAGCTGAGCAGGCAGAATCACGCAACTTAGCAGGCAATAATAATGGAGCTGAAGGCTGTAATGAACTGGATAAGCAGACTCTAATCACGTGATTCAGCCGGCTCCTCTCTGGGGACTGAGCAGGCACTTCTTATGCAGCTCAGCAAGCAAAAATCATGGAGCTGAGCAAGCAGAAATCACGCAGCTCAGCAGGCAATAATCATGGAGCTGAGCAAACAGGAATCACGCAGCTCAGCATGCAATAATCAGAAGCTGAGCAGGCAGGAATCACGCAGCTCAGCAGGCAATAAATATGGAGCTGAGCAAGCAGGAATCACGCAGCTCAGCAGGCAATAATCAAGAAGCTGAGCAGGCAGGAATCACGCAGCTTAGCAGGCAATAATCATGGAGCTGAGCAGACTGTAATGAAGTGGCTAAGCAGACTCTAATCACGTCACTCAGCCGGCTCCTAACCCGGTCTTAAGCAGGCACTAATCACGCAGCTGAGCAGGGACTAATCACACAGCTGATCAGGCACGAGTCAGGCAGCTGAGCAGGGATTAAGCATGCGGCTGAGCAAGCGCTAATCCCTTGATTCAGCAGACCCTGATCACGTGACTGAGCAGGCCCTGATCACGTGGCTGAGCATGCACTGATCACGTGACTGAGCATGCACTGATCACGTGACTGAGAGGCACTGATCACGTGACTGAGAGGCACTGATCACGTGACTGAGCATGCACTGATCACGTGACTGAGAGGCACTGATCACGTGACTGAGAGGCGCTGATCACGTGACTGAGGGGCGCTGATCACGTGACTGAGAGGCGCTGATCACATGGCTATCATGCACTGATCACGTGCTTCAGGAGGCAATAATCAAAGAGCTGAGCAGGCACTAATCACTTGGCTAAGAGGGCACTAATCACGGAGAGGAGCAGGAAATCGTCAAGGAGCTGAGCAAACTGTAATGAAGTGGTTAAGCAGACTCTAAACACGTGACGCAGCAGGCTCTACACCCGTGACTGAGCAGACACAATTTGGGCAGCTCAGCAGACACCAATGGTGCAGCTCAGCAGACACCAATCATGCAGCTCAGCAGGCAATACTCATGGAGCTGAGCAGGCAGGAATCACTCAGCTCAGCAGGCAAAGATCAAGGAGCTGAGCAGGCACGAATCTCGCAGCTCAGCTGGCAAAAATCAAGGAGCTGAGCAGACTGCCATTAAGTGGCTAAGCAGACTCTAAACACGTGACTCAGCAGGCTTGACACCCGTGACTGAGCACACACGAATCTTGCAGCCCAGCAGACAATACTCCTGGAGCTGAGCAGGCAGGAATCACGCAGCTCAGCAGACAGTAATCAAGGAGCTGAGCAGGCACGAATCACGCAGCTCCGCAGGCAATAATCCTGGAGCTGAGCAAGCAGGAATCACGCAGCTCAGCAGGCAATAATCAAGAAGCAGAGCAGGCAGGAATCAGGCAGCTCAGCAGCCAATAAGCAAGAAGCTAGCAGTCAGGAATCGCGCAGCTCAGCAGGCAATAATCATGGAGCTGAGCTGGCAGGAATCACGCAACTCAGCAGGCAATACTCACGGACCTGAGCAGGCAGGAATCACGCAACTTAGCAGGCAATAATAATTGGAGCTGAAGGCTGTAATGAACTGGATAAGCAGACTCTAATCACGTGATTCAGCCGGCTCCTCTCTGGGGACTGAGCAGGCACTTCTTATGCAGCTCAGCAAGCAAAAATCATGGAGCTGAGCAAGCAGGAATCACGCAGCTCAGCAGGCAATAATCATGGAGCTGAGCAAACAGGAATCACGCAGCTCAGCATGCAATAATCAAGAAGCTGAGCAGGCAGGAATCACGCAGCTCAGCAGGCAATAAATATGGAGCTGAGCAAGCAGGAATCACGCAGCTCAGCAGGCAATAATCAAGAAGCTGAGCAGGCAGGAATCACGCAGCTTAGCAGGCAATAATCATGGAGCTGAGCAGACTGTAATGAAGTGGCTAAGCAGACTCTAATCACGTCACTCAGCCGGCTCCTAACCCGGTCTTGAGCAGGCACTAATCACGCAGCTGAGCAGGGACTAATCACACAGCTGATCAGGCACGAGTCAGGCAGCTGAGCAGGGATTAAGCATGCAGCTGAGCAAGCGCTAATCCCTTGATTCAGCAGACCCTGATCACGTGACTGAGCAGGCCCTGATCACGTGGCTGAGCATGCACTGATCACGTGACTGAGCATGCACTGATCACGTGACTGAGAGGCACTGATCACGTGACTGAGAGGCACTGATCACGTGACTGAGCATGCACTGATCACGTGACTGAGAGGCACTGATCACGTGACTGAGAGGCGCTGATCACGTGACTGAGGCGCTGATCACGTGACTGAGAGGCGCTGATCACGTGGCTATCATGCACTGATCACGTGCTTCAGGAGGCAATAATCAAAGAGCTGAGCAGGCACTAATCACTTGGCTAAGAGGGCACTAATCACGGAGAGGAGCAGGAAATCGTCAAGGAGCTGAGCAAACTGTAATGAAGTGGTTAAGCAGACTCTAAACACGTGACGCAGCAGGCTCTACACCCGTGACTGAGCAGACACAATTTGGGCAGCTCAGCAGACACCAATGGTGCAGCTCAGCAGACACCAATCATGCAGCTCAGCAGGCAATACTCATGGAGCTGAGCAGGCAGGAATCACTCAGCTCAGCAGGCAAAGATCAAGGAGCTGAGCAGGCACGAATCTCGCAGCTCAGCTGGCAAAAATCAAGGAGCTGAGCAGACTGCCATTAAGTGGCTAAGCAGACTCTAAACACGTGACTCAGCAGGCTTGACACCCGTGACTGAGCACACACGAATCTTGCAGCCCAGCAGACAATACTCCTGGAGCTGAGCAGGCAGGAATCACGCAGCTCAGCAGACAGTAATCAAGGAGCTGAGCAGGCACGAATCACGCAGCTCCGCAGGCAATAATCCTGGAGCTGAGCAAGCAGGAATCACGCAGCTCAGCAGGCAATAATCAAGAAGCAGAGCAGGCAGGAATCAGGCAGCTCAGCAGCCAATAAGCAAGAAGCTAGCAGTCAGGAATCGCGCAGCTCAGCAGGCAATAATCATGGAGCTGAGCTGGCAGGAATCACGCAACTCAGCAGGCAATACTCACGGACCTGAGCAGGCAGGAATCACGCAACTTAGCAGGCAATAATAATTGGAGCTGAAGGCTGTAATGAACTGGATAAGCAGACTCTAATCACGTGATTCAGCCGGCTCCTCTCTGGGGACTGAGCAGGCACTTCTTATGCAGCTCAGCAAGCAAAAATCATGGAGCTGAGCAAGCAGGAATCACGCAGCTCAGCAGGCAATAATCATGGAGCTGAGCAAACAGGAATCACGCAGCTCAGCATGCAATAATCAAGAAGCTGAGCAGGCAGGAATCACGCAGCTCAGCAGGCAATAAATATGGAGCTGAGCAAGCAGGAATCACGCAGCTCAGCAGGCAATAATCAAGAAGCTGAGCAGGCAGGAATCACGCAGCTTAGCAGGCAATAATCATGGAGCTGAGCAGACTGTAATGAAGTGGCTAAGCAGACTCTAATCACGTCACTCAGCCGGCTCCTAACCCGGTCTTGAGCAGGCACTAATCACGCAGCTGAGCAGGGACTAATCACACAGCTGATCAGGCACGAGTCAGGCAGCTGAGCAGGGATTAAGCATGCAGCTGAGCAAGCGCTAATCCCTTGATTCAGCAGACCCTGATCACGTGACTGAGCAGGCCCTGATCACGTGGCTGAGCATGCACTGATCACGTGACTGAGCATGCACTGATCACGTGACTGAGAGGCACTGATCACGTGACTGAGAGGCACTGATCACGTGACTGAGCATGCACTGATCACGTGACTGAGAGGCACTGATCACGTGACTGAGAGGCGCTGATCACGTGACTGAGGCGCTGATCACGTGACTGAGAGGCGCTGATCACGTGGCTATCATGCACTGATCACGTGCTTCAGGAGGCAATAATCAAAGAGCTGAGCAGGCACTAATCACTTGGCTAAGAGGGCACTAATCACGGAGAGGAGCAGGAAATCGTCAAGGAGCTGAGCAAACTGTAATGAAGTGGTTAAGCAGACTCTAAACACGTGACGCAGCAGGCTCTACACCCGTGACTGAGCAGACACAATTTGGGCAGCTCAGCAGACACCAATGGTGCAGCTCAGCAGACACCAATCATGCAGCTCAGCAGGCAATACTCATGGAGCTGAGCAGGCAGGAATCACTCAGCTCAGCAGGCAAAGATCAAGGAGCTGAGCAGGCACGAATCTCGCAGCTCAGCTGGCAAAAATCAAGGAGCTGAGCAGACTGCCATTAAGTGGCTAAGCAGACTCTAAACACGTGACTCAGCAGGCTTGACACCCGTGACTGAGCACACACGAATCTTGCAGCCCAGCAGACAATACTCCTGGAGCTGAGCAGGCAGGAATCACGCAGCTCAGCAGACAGTAATCAAGGAGCTGAGCAGGCAGGAATCACGCAGCTTAGCAGGCAATAATAATGGAGCTGAAGGCTGTAATGAACTGGATAAGCAGACTCTAATCACGTGATTCAGCCGGCTCCTCTCTGGGGACTGAGCAGGCACTTATTATGCAGCTCAGCAAGCAAAAATCATGGAGCTGAGCAAGCAGGAATCACGCAGCTCAGCAGGCAATAATCATGGAGCTGAGCAAACAGGAATCACGCAGCTCAGCATGCAATAATCAAGAAGCTGAGCAGGCAGGAATCACGCAGCTCAGCAGGCAATAAATATGGAGCTGAGCAAGCAGGAATCACGCAGCTCAGCAGGCAATAATCAAGAAGCTGAGCAGGCAGGAATCACGCAGCTTAGCAGGCAATAATCATGGAGCTGAGCAGACTGTAATGAAGTGGCTAAGCAGACTCTAATCACGTCACTCAGCCGGCTCCTAACCCGGTCTTGAGCAGGCACTAATCACGCAGCTGAGCAGGGACTAATCACACAGCTGATCAGGCACGAGTCAGGCAGCTGAGCAGGGATTAAGCATGCAGCTGAGCAAGCGCTAATCCCTTGATTCAGCAGACCCTGATCACGTGACTGAGCAGGCCCTGATCACGTGGCTGAGCATGCACTGATCACGTGACTGAGCATGCACTGATCACGTGACTGAGAGGCACTGATCACGTGACTGAGAGGCACTGATCACGTGACTGAGCATGCACTGATCACGTGACTGAGAGGCACTGATCACGTGACTGAGAGGCGCTGATCACGTGACTGAGGGGCGCTGATCACGTGACTGAGAGGCGCTGATCACGTGGCTATCATGCACTGATCACGTGCTTCAGGAGGCAATAATCAAAGAGCTGAGCAGGCACTAATCACTTGGCTAAGAGGGCACTAATCACGGAGAGGAGCAGGAAATCGTCAAGGAGCTGAGCAAACTGTAATGAAGTGGTTAAGCAGACTCTAAACACGTGACGCAGCAGGCTCTACACCCGTGACTGAGCAGACACAATTTGGGCAGCTCAGCAGACACCAATGGTGCAGCTCAGCAGACACCAATCATGCAGCTCAGCAGGCAATACTCATGGAGCTGAGCAGGCAGGAATCACTCAGCTCAGCAGGCAAAGATCAAGGAGCTGAGCAGGCACGAATCTCGCAGCTCAGCTGGCAAAAATCAAGGAGCTGAGCAGACTGCCATTAAGTGGCTAAGCAGACTCTAAACACGTGACTCAGCAGGCTTGACACCCGTGACTGAGCACACACGAATCTTGCAGCCCAGCAGACAATACTCCTGGAGCTGAGCAGGCAGGAATCACGCAGCTCAGCAGACAGTAATCAAGGAGCTGAGCAGGCACGAATCACGCAGCTCCGCAGGCAATAATCCTGGAGCTGAGCAAGCAGGAATCACGCAGCTCAGCAGGCAATAATCAAGAAGCAGAGCAGGCAGGAATCAGGCAGCTCAGCAGCCAATAAGCAAGAAGCTAGCAGTCAGGAATCGCGCAGCTCAGCAGGCAATAATCATGGAGCTGAGCTGGCAGGAATCACGCAACTCAGCAGGCAATACTCACGGACCTGAGCAGGCAGGAATCACGCAACTTAGCAGGCAATAATAATTGGAGCTGAAGGCTGTAATGAACTGGATAAGCAGACTCTAATCACGTGATTCAGCCGGCTCCTCTCTGGGGACTGAGCAGGCACTTATTATGCAGCTCAGCAAGCAAAAATCATGGAGCTGAGCAAGCAGGAATCACGCAGCTCAGCAGGCAATAATCAAAGCTGAGCAGGCAGGAATCACGCAGCTTAGCAGGCAATAATCATGGAGCTGAGCAGACTGTAATGAAGTGGCTAAGCAGACTCTAATCACGTCACTCAGCCGGCTCCTAACCCGGTCTTGAGCAGGCACTAATCACGCAGCTGAGCAGGGACTAATCACACAGCTGATCAGGCACGAGTCAGGCAGCTGAGCAGGGATTAAGCATGCAGCTGAGCAAGCGCTAATCCCTTGATTCAGCAGACCCTGATCACGTGACTGAGCAGGCCCTGATCACGTGGCTGAGCATGCACTGATCACGTGACTGAGCATGCACTGATCACGTGACTGAGAGGCACTGATCACGTGACTGAGAGGCACTGATCACGTGACTGAGCATGCACTGATCACGTGACTGAGAGGCACTGATCACGTGACTGAGAGGCGCTGATCACGTGACTGAGGCGCTGATCACGTGACTGAGAGGCGCTGATCACGTGGCTATCATGCACTGATCACGTGCTTCAGGAGGCAATAATCAAAGAGCTGAGCAGGCACTAATCACTTGGCTAAGAGGGCACTAATCACGGAGAGGAGCAGGAAATCGTCAAGGAGCTGAGCAAACTGTAATGAAGTGGTTAAGCAGACTCTAAACACGTGACGCAGCAGGCTCTACACCCGTGACTGAGCAGACACAATTTGGGCAGCTCAGCAGACACCAATGGTGCAGCTCAGCAGACACCAATCATGCAGCTCAGCAGGCAATACTCATGGAGCTGAGCAGGCAGGAATCACTCAGCTCAGCAGGCAAAGATCAAGGAGCTGAGCAGGCACGAATCTCGCAGCTCAGCTGGCAAAAATCAAGGAGCTGAGCAGACTGCCATTAAGTGGCTAAGCAGACTCTAAACACGTGACTCAGCAGGCTTGACACCCGTGACTGAGCACACACGAATCTTGCAGCCCAGCAGACAATACTCCTGGAGCTGAGCAGGCAGGAATCACGCAGCTCAGCAGACAGTAATCAAGGAGCTGAGCAGGCACGAATCACGCAGCTCAGCAGGCAATAATCCTGGAGCTGAGCAAGCAGGAATCACGCAGCTCAGCAGGCAATAATCAAGAAGCAGAGCAGGCAGGAATCAGGCAGCTCAGCAGCCAATAAGCAAGAAGCTAGCAGTCAGGAATCGCGCAGCTCAGCAGGCAATAATCATGGAGCTGAGCTGGCAGGAATCACGCAGCTCAGCAGGCAATACTCACGGACCTGAGCAGGCAGGAATCACGCAACTTAGCAGGCAATAATAATTGGAGCTGAAGGCTGTAATGAACTGGATAAGCAGACTCTAATCACGTGATTCAGCCGGCTCCTCTCTGGGGACTGAGCAGGCACTTATTATGCAGCTCAGCAAGCAAAAATCATGGAGCTGAGCAAGCAGGAATCACGCAGCTCAGCAGGCAATAATCAAGAAGCTGAGCAGGCAGGAATCACGCAGCTCAGCAGGCAATAATCATGGAGCTGAGCAGACTGTAATGAAGTGGCTAAGCAGACTCTAATCACGTCACTCAGCCGGCTCTAACCCGGTCTTGAGCAGGCACTAATCACGCAGCTGAGCAGGGACTAATCACACAGCTGATCAGGCACGAGTCAGGCAGCTGAGCAGGGATTAAGCATGCAGCTGAGCAAGCGCTAATCCCTTGATTCAGCAGACCCTGATCACGTGACTGAGCAGGCCCTGATCACGTGGCTGAGCATGCACTGATCACGTGACTGAGCATGCACTGATCACGTGACTGAGAGGCACTGATCACGTGACTGAGGCACTGATCACGTGACTGAGCATGCACTGATCACGTGACTGAGAGGCACTGATCACGTGACTGAGAGGCGCTGATCACGTGACTGAGGGGCGCTGATCACGTGACTGAGAGGCGCTGATCACGTGGCTATCATGCACTGATCACGTGCTTCAGGAGGCAATAATCAAAGAGCTGAGCAGGCACTAATCACTTGGCTAAGAGGGCACTAATCACGGAGAGGAGCAGGAAATCGTCAAGGAGCTGAGCAAACTGTAATGAAGTGGTTAAGCAGACTCTAAACACGTGACGCAGCAGGCTCTACACCCGTGACTGAGCAGACACAATTTGGGCAGCTCAGCAGACACCAATGGTGCAGCTCAGCAGACACCAATCATGCAGCTCAGCAGGCAATACTCATGGAGCTGAGCAGGCAGGAATCACTCAGCTCAGCAGGCAAAGATCAAGGAGCTGAGCAGGCGCGAATCTCGCAGCTCAGCTGGCAAAAATCAAGGAGCTGAGCAGACTGCCATTAAGTGGCTAAGCAGACTCTAAACACGTGACTCAGCAGGCTTGACACCCGTGACTGAGCACACACGAATCTTGCAGCCCAGCAGACAATACTCCTGGAGCTGAGCAGGCAGGAATCACGCAGCTCAGCAGACAGTAATCAAGGAGCTGAGCAGGCAGGAATCACGCAACTTAGCAGGCAATAATAATTGGAGCTGAAGGCTGTAATGAACTGGATAAGCAGACTCTAATCACGTGATTCAGCCGGCTCCTCTCTGGGACTGAGCAGGCACTTATTATGCAGCTCAGCAAGCAAAAATCATGGAGCTGAGCAAGCAGGAATCACGCAGCTCAGCGGGCAATAATCATGGAGCTGAGCAAACAGGAATCACGCAGCTCAGCATGCAATAATCAAGAAGCTGAGCAGGCAGGAATCACGCAGCTCAGCAGGCAATAAATATGGAGCTGAGCAAGCAGGAATCACGCAGCTCAGCAGGCAATAATCAAGAAGCTGAGCAGGCAGGAATCACGCAGCTTAGCAGGCAATAATCATGGAGCTGAGCAGACTGTAATGAAGTGGCTAAGCAGACTCTAATCACGTCACTCAGCCGGCTCCTAACCCGGTCTTGAGCAGGCACTAATCACGCAGCTGAGCAGGGACTAATCACACAGCTGATCAGGCACGAGTCAGGCAGCTGAGCAGGGATTAAGCATGCAGCTGAGCAAGCGCTAATCCCTTGATTCAGCAGACCCTGATCACGTGACTGAGCAGGCCCTGATCACGTGGCTGAGCATGCACTGATCACGTGACTGAGCATGCACTGATCACGTGACTGAGAGGCACTGATCACGTGACTGAGAGGCACTGATCACGTGACTGAGCATGCACTGATCACGTGACTGAGAGGCACTGATCACGTGACTGAGGCGCTGATCACGTGACTGGGCGCTGATCACGTGACTGAGAGGCGCTGATCACGTGGCTATCATGCACTGATCACGTGCTTCAGGAGGCAATAATCAAAGAGCTGAGCAGGCACTAATCACTTGGCTAAGAGGGCACTAATCACGGAGAGGAGCAGGAAATCGTCAAGGAGCTGAGCAAACTGTAATGAAGTGGTTAAGCAGACTCTAAACACGTGACGCAGCAGGCTCTACACCCGTGACTGAGCAGACACAATTTGGGCAGCTCAGCAGACACCAATGGTGCAGCTCAGCAGACACCAATCATGCAGCTCAGCAGGCAATACTCATGGAGCTGAGCAGGCAGGAATCACTCAGCTCAGCAGGCAAAGATCAAGGAGCTGAGCAGGCACGAATCTCGCAGCTCAGCTGGCAAAAATCAAGGAGCTGAGCAGACTGCCATTAAGTGGCTAAGCAGACTCTAAACACGTGACTCAGCAGGCTTGACACCCGTGACTGAGCACACACGAATCTTGCAGCCCAGCAGACAATACTCCTGGAGCTGAGCAGGCAGGAATCACGCAGCTCAGCAGACAGTAATCAAGGAGCTGAGCAGGCACGAATCACGCAGCTCCGCAGGCAATAATCCTGGAGCTGAGCAAGCAGGAATCACGCAGCTCAGCAGGCAATAATCAAGAAGCAGAGCAGGCAGGAATCAGGCAGCTCAGCAGCCAATAAGCAAGAAGCTAGCAGTCAGGAATCGCGCAGCTCAGCAGGCAATAATCATGGAGCTGAGCTGGCAGGAATCACGCAACTCAGCAGGCAATACTCACGGACCTGAGCAGGCAGGAATCACGCAACTTAGCAGGCAATAATAATTGGAGCTGAAGGCTGTAATGAACTGGATAAGCAGACTCTAATCACGTGATTCAGCCGGCTCCTCTCTGGGGACTGAGCAGGCACTTATTATGCAGCTCAGCAAGCAAAAATCATGGAGCTGAGCAAGCAGGAATCACGCAGCTCAGCAGGCAATAATCAAGAAGCTGAGCAGGCAGGAATCACGCAGCTTAGCAGGCAATAATCATGGAGCTGAGCAGACTGTAATGAAGTGGCTAAGCAGACTCTAATCACGTCACTCAGCCGGCTCCTAACCCGGTCTTGAGCAGGCACTAATCACGCAGCTGAGCAGGGACTAATCACACAGCTGATCAGGCACGAGTCAGGCAGCTGAGCAGGGATTAAGCATGCAGCTGAGCAAGCGCTAATCCCTTGATTCAGCAGACCCTGATCACGTGACTGAGCAGGCCCTGATCACGTGGCTGAGCATGCACTGATCACGTGACTGAGCATGCACTGATCACGTGACTGAGAGGCACTGATCACGTGACTGAGAGGCACTGATCACGTGACTGAGCATGCACTGATCACGTGACTGAGAGGCACTGATCACGTGACTGAGAGGCGCTGATCACGTGACTGAGGGGCGCTGATCACGTGACTGAGAGGCGCTGATCACGTGGCTATCATGCACTGATCACGTGCTTCAGGAGGCAATAATCAAAGAGCTGAGCAGGCACTAATCACTTGGCTAAGAGGGCACTAATCACGGAGAGGAGCAGGAAATCGTCAAGGAGCTGAGCAAACTGTAATGAAGTGGTTAAGCAGACTCTAAACACGTGACGCAGCAGGCTCTACACCCGTGACTGAGCAGACACAATTTGGGCAGCTCAGCAGACACCAATGGTGCAGCTCAGCAGACACCAATCATGCAGCTCAGCAGGCAATACTCATGGAGCTGAGCAGGCAGGAATCACTCAGCTCAGCAGGCAAAGATCAAGGAGCTGAGCAGGCACGAATCTCGCAGCTCAGCTGGCAAAAATCAAGGAGCTGAGCAGACTGCCATTAAGTGGCTAAGCAGACTCTAAACACGTGACTCAGCAGGCTTGACACCCGTGACTGAGCACACACGAATCTTGCAGCCCAGCAGACAATACTCCTGGAGCTGAGCAGGCAGGAATCACGCAGCTCAGCAGACAGTAATCAAGGAGCTGAGCAGGCACGAATCACGCAGCTCCGCAGGCAATAATCCTGGAGCTGAGCAAGCAGGAATCACGCAGCTCAGCAGGCAATAATCAAGAAGCAGAGCAGGCAGGAATCAGGCAGCTCAGCAGCCAATAAGCAAGAAGCTAGCAGTCAGGAATCGCGCAGCTCAGCAGGCAATAATCATGGAGCTGAGCTGGCAGGAATCACGCAACTCAGCAGGCAATACTCACGGACCTGAGCAGGCAGGAATCACGCAACTTAGCAGGCAATAATAATTGGAGCTGAAGGCTGTAATGAACTGGATAAGCAGACTCTAATCACGTGATTCAGCCGGCTCCTCTCTGGGGACTGAGCAGGCACTTCTTATGCAGCTCAGCAAGCAAAAATCATGGAGCTGAGCAAGCAGGAATCACGCAGCTCAGCAGGCAATAATCATGGAGCTGAGCAAACAGGAATCACGCAGCTCAGCATGCAATAATCAAGAAGCTGAGCAGGCAGGAATCACGCAGCTCAGCAGGCAATAAATATGGAGCTGAGCAAGCAGGAATCACGCAGCTCAGCAGGCAATAATCAAGAAGCTGAGCAGGCAGGAATCACGCAGCTTAGCAGGCAATAATCATGGAGCTGAGCAGACTGTAATGAAGTGGCTAAGCAGACTCTAATCACGTCACTCAGCCGGCTCCTAACCCGGTCTTGAGCAGGCACTAATCACGCAGCTGAGCAGGGACTAATCACACAGCTGATCAGGCACGAGTCAGGCAGCTGAGCAGGGATTAAGCATGCAGCTGAGCAAGCGCTAATCCCTTGATTCAGCAGACCCTGATCACGTGACTGAGCAGGCCCTGATCACGTGGCTGAGCATGCACTGATCACGTGACTGAGCATGCACTGATCACGTGACTGAGAGGCACTGGTCACGTGACTGAGAGGCACTGATCACGTGACTGAGCATGCACTGATCACGTGACTGAGAGGCACTGATCACGTGACTGAGAGGCGCTGATCACGTGACTGAGGCGCTGATCACGTGACTGAGAGGCGCTGATCACGTGGCTATCATGCACTGATCACGTGCTTCAGGAGGCAATAATCAAAGAGCTGAGCAGGCACTAATCACTTGGCTAAGAGGGCACTAATCACGGAGAGGAGCAGGAAATCGTCAAGGAGCTGAGCAAACTGTAATGAAGTGGTTAAGCAGACTCTAAACACGTGACGCAGCAGGCTCTACACCCGTGACTGAGCAGACACAATTTGGGCAGCTCAGCAGACACCAATGGTGCAGCTCAGCAGACACCAATCATGCAGCTCAGCAGGCAATACTCATGGAGCTGAGCAGGCAGGAATCACTCAGCTCAGCAGGCAAAGATCAAGGAGCTGAGCAGGCACGAATCTCGCAGCTCAGCTGGCAAAAATCAAGGAGCTGAGCAGACTGCCATTAAGTGGCTAAGCAGACTCTAAACACGTGACTCAGCAGGCTTGACACCCGTGACTGAGCACACACGAATCTTGCAGCCCAGCAGACAATACTCCTGGAGCTGAGCAGGCAGGAATCACGCAGCTCAGCAGACAGTAATCAAGGAGCTGAGCAGGCACGAATCACGCAGCTCCGCAGGCAATAATCCTGGAGCTGAGCAAGCAGGAATCACGCAGCTCAGCAGGCAATAATCAAGAAGCAGAGCAGGCAGGAATCAGGCAGCTCAGCAGCCAATAAGCAAGAAGCTAGCAGTCAGGAATCGCGCAGCTCAGCAGGCAATAATCATGGAGCTGAGCTGGCAGGAATCACGCAACTCAGCAGGCAATACTCACGGACCTGAGCAGGCAGGAATCACGCAACTTAGCAGGCAATAATAATTGGAGCTGAAGGCTGTAATGAACTGGATAAGCAGACTCTAATCACGTGATTCAGCCGGCTCCTCTCTGGGGACTGAGCAGGCACTTCTTATGCAGCTCAGCAAGCAAAAATCATGGAGCTGAGCAAGCAGGAATCACGCAGCTCAGCAGGCAATAATCATGGAGCTGAGCAAACAGGAATCACGCAGCTCAGCATGCAATAATCAAGAAGCTGAGCAGGCAGGAATCACGCAGCTCAGCAGGCAATAAATATGGAGCTGAGCAAGCAGGAATCACGCAGCTCAGCAGGCAATAATCAAGAAGCTGAGCAGGCAGGAATCACGCAGCTTAGCAGGCAATAATCATGGAGCTGAGCAGACTGTAATGAAGTGGCTAAGCAGACTCTAATCACGTCACTCAGCCGGCTCCTAACCCGGTCTTGAGCAGGCACTAATCACGCAGCTGAGCAGGGACTAATCACACAGCTGATCAGGCACGAGTCAGGCAGCTGAGCAGGGATTAAGCATGCAGCTGAGCAAGCGCTAATCCCTTGATTCAGCAGACCCTGATCACGTGACTGAGCAGGCCCTGATCACGTGGCTGAGCATGCACTGATCACGTGACTGAGCATGCACTGATCACGTGACTGAGAGGCACTGATCACGTGACTGAGAGGCACTGATCACGTGACTGAGCATGCACTGATCACGTGACTGAGAGGCACTGATCACGTGACTGAGAGGCGCTGATCACGTGACTGAGGCGCTGATCACGTGACTGAGAGGCGCTGATCACGTGGCTATCATGCACTGATCACGTGCTTCAGGAGGCAATAATCAAAGAGCTGAGCAGGCACTAATCACTTGGCTAAGAGGGCACTAATCACGGAGAGGAGCAGGAAATCGTCAAGGAGCTGAGCAAACTGTAATGAAGTGGTTAAGCAGACTCTAAACACGTGACGCAGCAGGCTCTACACCCGTGACTGAGCAGACACAATTTGGGCAGCTCAGCAGACACCAATGGTGCAGCTCAGCAGACACCAATCATGCAGCTCAGCAGGCAATACTCATGGAGCTGAGCAGGCAGGAATCACTCAGCTCAGCAGGCAAAGATCAAGGAGCTGAGCAGGCACGAATCTCGCAGCTCAGCTGGCAAAAATCAAGGAGCTGAGCAGACTGCCATTAAGTGGCTAAGCAGACTCTAAACACGTGACTCAGCAGGCTTGACACCCGTGACTGAGCACACACGAATCTTGCAGCCCAGCAGACAATACTCCTGGAGCTGAGCAGGCAGGAATCACGCAGCTCAGCAGACAGTAATCAAGGAGCTGAGCAGGCAGGAATCACGCAACTCAGCAGGCAATAATAATTGGAGCTGAAGGCTGTAATGAACTGGATAAGCAGACTCTAATCACGTGATTCAGCCGGCTCCTCTCTGGGGACTGAGCAGGCACTTATTATGCAGCTCAGCAAGCAAAAATCATGGAGCTGAGCAAGCAGGAATCACGCAGCTCAGCAGGCAATAATCATGGAGCTGAGCAAACAGGAATCACGCAGCTCAGCATGCAATAATCAAGAAGCTGAGCAGGCAGGAATCACGCAGCTCAGCAGGCAATAAATATGGAGCTGAGCAAGCAGGAATCACGCAGCTCAGCAGGCAATAATCAAGAAGCTGAGCAGGCAGGAATCACGCAGCTTAGCAGGCAATAATCATGGAGCTGAGCAGACTGTAATGAAGTGGCTAAGCAGACTCTAATCACGTCACTCAGCCGGCTCCTAACCCGGTCTTGAGCAGGCACTAATCACGCAGCTGAGCAGGGACTAATCACACAGCTGATCAGGCACGAGTCAGGCAGCTGAGCAGGGATTAAGCATGCAGCTGAGCAAGCGCTAATCCCTTGATTCAGCAGACCCTGATCACGTGACTGAGCAGGCCCTGATCACGTGGCTGAGCATGCACTGATCACGTGACTGAGCATGCACTGATCACGTGACTGAGAGCACTGATCACGTGACTGAGAGGCACTGATCACGTGACTGAGCATGCACTGATCACGTGACTGAGAGGCACTGATCACGTGACTGAGAGGCGCTGATCACGTGACTGAGGGGCGCTGATCACGTGACTGAGAGGCGCTGATCACGTGGCTATCATGCACTGATCACGTGCTTCAGGAGGCAATAATCAAAGAGCTGAGCAGGCACTAATCACTTGGCTAAGAGGGCACTAATCACGGAGAGGAGCAGGAAATCGTCAAGGAGCTGAGCAAACTGTAATGAAGTGGTTAAGCAGACTCTAAACACGTGACGCAGCAGGCTCTACACCCGTGACTGAGCAGACACAATTTGGGCAGCTCAGCAGACACCAATGGTGCAGCTCAGCAGACACCAATCATGCAGCTCAGCAGGCAATACTCATGGAGCTGAGCAGGCAGGAATCACTCAGCTCAGCAGGCAAAGATCAAGGAGCTGAGCAGGCACGAATCTCGCAGCTCAGCTGGCAAAAATCAAGGAGCTGAGCAGACTGCCATTAAGTGGCTAAGCAGACTCTAAACACGTGACTCAGCAGGCTTGACACCCGTGACTGAGCACACACGAATCTTGCAGCCCAGCAGACAATACTCCTGGAGCTGAGCAGGCAGGAATCACGCAGCTCAGCAGACAGTAATCAAGGAGCTGAGCAGGCACGAATCACGCAGCTCAGCAGGCAACAATCCTGGAGCTGAGCAAGCAGGAATCACGCAGCTCAGCAGGCAATAATCAAGAAGCAGAGCAGGCAGGAATCAGGCAGCTCAGCAGCCAATAAGCAAGAAGCTAGCAGTCAGGAATCGCGCAGCTCAGCAGGCAATAATCATGGAGCTGAGCTGGCAGGAATCACGCAACTCAGCAGGCAATACTCACGGACCTGAGCAGGCAGGAATCACGCAACTTAGCAGGCAATAATAATTGGAGCTGAAGGCTGTAATGAACTGGATAAGCAGACTCTAATCACGTGATTCAGCCGGCTCCTCTCTGGGGACTGAGCAGGCACTTATTATGCAGCTCAGCAAGCAAAAATCATGGAGCTGAGCAAGCAGGAATCACGCAGCTCAGCAGGCAATAATCAAGAAGCTGAGCAGGCAGGAATCACGCAGCTTAGCAGGCAATAATCATGGAGCTGAGCAGACTGTAATGAAGTGGCTAAGCAGACTCTAATCACGTCACTCAGCCGGCTCCTAACCCGGTCTTGAGCAGGCACTAATCACGCAGCTGAGCAGGGACTAATCACACAGCTGATCAGGCACGAGTCAGGCAGCTGAGCAGGGATTAAGCATGCAGCTGAGCAAGCGCTAATCCCTTGATTCAGCAGACCCTGATCACGTGACTGAGCAGGCCCTGATCACGTGGCTGAGCATGCACTGATCACGTGACTGAGCATGCACTGATCACGTGACTGAGAGGCACTGATCACGTGACTGAGAGGCACTGATCACGTGACTGAGCATGCACTGATCACGTGACTGAGAGGCACTGATCACGTGACTGAGAGGCGCTGATCACGTGACTGAGGGGCTGATCACGTGACTGAGAGGCGCTGATCACGTGGCTATCATGCACTGATCACGTGCTTCAGGAGGCAATAATCAAAGAGCTGAGCAGGCACTAATCACTTGGCTAAGAGGGCACTAATCACGGAGAGGAGCAGGAAATCGTCAAGGAGCTGAGCAAACTGTAATGAAGTGGTTAAGCAGACTCTAAACACGTGACGCAGCAGGCTCTACACCCGTGACTGAGCAGACACAATTTGGGCAGCTCAGCAGACACCAATGGTGCAGCTCAGCAGACACCAATCATGCAGCTCAGCAGGCAATACTCATGGAGCTGAGCAGGCAGGAATCACTCAGCTCAGCAGGCAAAGATCAAGGAGCTGAGCAGGCACGAATCTCGCAGCTCAGCTGGCAAAAATCAAGGAGCTGAGCAGACTGCCATTAAGTGGCTAAGCAGACTCTAAACACGTGACTCAGCAGGCTTGACACCCGTGACTGAGCACACACGAATCTTGCAGCCCAGCAGACAATACTCCTGGAGCTGAGCAGGCAGGAATCACGCAGCTCAGCAGACAGTAATCAAGGAGCTGAGCAGGCACGAATCACGCAGCTCCGCAGGCAATAATCCTGGAGCTGAGCAAGCAGGAATCACGCAGCTCAGCAGGCAATAATCAAGAAGCAGAGCAGGCAGGAATCAGGCAGCTCAGCAGCCAATAAGCAAGAAGCTAGCAGTCAGGAATCGCGCAGCTCAGCAGGCAATAATCATGGAGCTGAGCTGGCAGGAATCACGCAACTCAGCAGGCAATACTCACGGACCTGAGCAGGCAGGAATCACGCAACTTAGCAGGCAATAATAATTGGAGCTGAAGGCTGTAATGAACTGGATAAGCAGACTCTAATCACGTGATTCAGCCGGCTCTCTCTGGGGACTGAGCAGGCACTTATTATGCAGCTCAGCAAGCAAAAATCATGGAGCTGAGCAAGCAGGAATCACGCAGCTCAGCAGGCAATAATCATGGAGCTGAGCAAACAGGAATCACGCAGCTCAGCATGCAATAATCAAGAAGCTGAGCAGGCAGGAATCACGCAGCTCAGCAGGCAATAAATATGGAGCTGAGCAAGCAGGAATCACGCAGCTCAGCAGGCAATAATCAAGAAGCTGAGCAGGCAGGAATCACGCAGCTTAGCAGGCAATAATCATGGAGCTGAGCAGACTGTAATGAAGTGGCTAAGCAGACTCTAATCACGTCACTCAGCCGGCTCCTAACCCGGTCTTGAGCAGGCACTAATCACGCAGCTGAGCAGGGACTAATCACACAGCTGATCAGGCACGAGTCAGGCAGCTGAGCAGGGATTAAGCATGCAGCTGAGCAAGCGCTAATCCCTTGATTCAGCAGACCCTGATCACGTGACTGAGCAGGCCCTGATCACGTGGCTGAGCATGCACTGATCACGTGACTGAGCATGCACTGATCACGTGACTGAGAGGCACTGATCACGTGACTGAGAGGCACTGATCACGTGACTGAGCATGCACTGATCACGTGACTGAGAGGCACTGATCACGTGACTGAGAGGCGCTGATCACGTGACTGAGGGCGCTGATCACGTGACTGAGAGGCGCTGATCACGTGGCTATCATGCACTGATCACGTGCTTCAGGAGGCAATAATCAAAGAGCTGAGCAGGCACTAATCACTTGGCTAAGAGGGCACTAATCACGGAGAGGAGCAGGAAATCGTCAAGGAGCTGAGCAAACTGTAATGAAGTGGTTAAGCAGACTCTAAACACGTGACGCAGCAGGCTCTACACCCGTGACTGAGCAGACACAATTTGGGCAGCTCAGCAGACACCAATGGTGCAGCTCAGCAGACACCAATCATGCAGCTCAGCAGGCAATACTCATGGAGCTGAGCAGGCAGGAATCACTCAGCTCAGCAGGCAAAGATCAAGGAGCTGAGCAGGCACGAATCTCGCAGCTCAGCTGGCAAAAATCAAGGAGCTGAGCAGACTGCCATTAAGTGGCTAAGCAGACTCTAAACACGTGACTCAGCAGGCTTGACACCCGTGACTGAGCACACACGAATCTTGCAGCCCAGCAGACAATACTCCTGGAGCTGAGCAGGCAGGAATCACGCAGCTCAGCAGGCAATACTCACGGACCTGAGCAGGCAGGAATCACGCAACTTAGCAGGCAATAATAATTGGAGCTGAAGGCTGTAATGAACTGGATAAGCAGACTCTAATCACGTGATTCAGCCGGCTCCTCTCTGGGGACTGAGCAGGCACTTATTATGCAGCTCAGCAAGCAAAAATCATGGAGCTGAGCAAGCAGGAATCACGCAGCTCAGCAGGCAATAATCATGGAGCTGAGCAAACAGGAATCACGCAGCTCAGCATGCAATAATCAAGAAGCTGAGCAGGCAGGAATCACGCAGCTCAGCAGGCAATAAATATGGAGCTGAGCAAGCAGGAATCACGCAGCTCAGCAGGCAATAATCAAGAAGCTGAGCAGGCAGGAATCACGCAGCTTAGCAGGCAATAATCATGGAGCTGAGCAGACTGTAATGAAGTGGCTAAGCAGACTCTAATCACGTCACTCAGCCGGCTCCTAACCCGGTCTTGAGCAGGCACTAATCACGCAGCTGAGCAGGGACTAATCACACAGCTGATCAGGCACGAGTCAGGCAGCTGAGCAGGGATTAAGCATGCAGCTGAGCAAGCGCTAATCCCTTGATTCAGCAGACCCTGATCACGTGACTGAGCAGGCCCTGATCACGTGGCTGAGCATGCACTGATCACGTGACTGAGCATGCACTGATCACGTGACTGAGAGGCACTGATCACGTGACTGAGAGGCACTGATCACGTGACTGAGCATGCACTGATCACGTGACTGAGAGGCACTGATCACGTGACTGAGAGGCGCTGATCACGTGACTGAGGCGCTGATCACGTGACTGAGAGGCGCTGATCACGTGGCTATCATGCACTGATCACGTGCTTCAGGAGGCAATAATCAAAGAGCTGAGCAGGCACTAATCACTTGGCTAAGAGGGCACTAATCACGGAGAGGAGCAGGAAATCGTCAAGGAGCTGAGCAAACTGTAATGAAGTGGTTAAGCAGACTCTAAACACGTGACGCAGCAGGCTCTACACCCGTGACTGAGCAGACACAATTTGGGCAGCTCAGCAGACACCAATGGTGCAGCTCAGCAGACACCAATCATGCAGCTCAGCAGGCAATACTCATGGAGCTGAGCAGGCAGGAATCACTCAGCTCAGCAGGCAAAGATCAAGGAGCTGAGCAGGCACGAATCTCGCAGCTCAGCTGGCAAAAATCAAGGAGCTGAGCAGACTGCCATTAAGTGGCTAAGCAGACTCTAAACACGTGACTCAGCAGGCTTGACACCCGTGACTGAGCACACACGAATCTTGCAGCCCAGCAGACAATACTCCTGGAGCTGAGCAGGCAGGAATCACGCAGCTCAGCAGACAGTAATCAAGGAGCTGAGCAGGCACGAATCACGCAGCTCCGCAGGCAATAATCCTGGAGCTGAGCAAGCAGGAATCACGCAGCTCAGCAGGCAATAATCAAGAAGCAGAGCAGGCAGGAATCAGGCAGCTCAGCAGCCAATAAGCAAGAAGCTAGCAGTCAGGAATCGCGCAGCTCAGCAGGCAATAATCATGGAGCTGAGCTGGCAGGAATCACGCAACTCAGCAGGCAATACTCACGGACCTGAGCAGGCAGGAATCACGCAACTTAGCAGGCAATAATAATTGGAGCTGAAGGCTGTAATGAACTGGATAAGCAGACTCTAATCACGTGATTCAGCCGGCTCCTCTCTGGGGACTGAGCAGGCACTTATTATGCAGCTCAGCAAGCAAAAATCATGGAGCTGAGCAAGCAGGAATCACGCAGCTCAGCAGGCAATAATCAGAAGCTGAGCAGGCAGGAATCACGCAGCTTAGCAGGCAATAATCATGGAGCTGAGCAGACTGTAATGAAGTGGCTAAGCAGACTCTAATCACGTCACTCAGCCGGCTCCTAACCCGGTCTTGAGCAGGCACTAATCACGCAGCTGAGCAGGGACTAATCACACAGCTGATCAGGCACGAGTCAGGCAGCTGAGCAGGGATTAAGCATGCAGCTGAGCAAGCGCTAATCCCTTGATTCAGCAGACCCTGATCACGTGACTGAGCAGGCCCTGATCACGTGGCTGAGCATGCACTGATCACGTGACTGAGCATGCACTGATCACGTGACTGAGAGGCACTGATCACGTGACTGAGAGGCACTGATCACGTGACTGAGCATGCACTGATCACGTGACTGAGAGGCACTGATCACGTGACTGAGAGGCGCTGATCACGTGACTGAGGGGCGCTGATCACGTGACTGAGAGGCGCTGATCACGTGGCTATCATGCACTGATCACGTGCTTCAGGAGGCAATAATCAAAGAGCTGAGCAGGCACTAATCACTTGGCTAAGAGGGCACTAATCACGGAGAGGAGCAGGAAATCGTCAAGGAGCTGAGCAAACTGTAATGAAGTGGTTAAGCAGACTCTAAACACGTGACGCAGCAGGCTCTACACCCGTGACTGAGCAGACACAATTTGGGCAGCTCAGCAGACACCAATGGTGCAGCTCAGCAGACACCAATCATGCAGCTCAGCAGGCAATACTCATGGAGCTGAGCAGGCAGGAATCACTCAGCTCAGCAGGCAAAGATCAAGGAGCTGAGCAGGCACGAATCTCGCAGCTCAGCTGGCAAAAATCAAGGAGCTGAGCAGACTGCCATTAAGTGGCTAAGCAGACTCTAAACACGTGACTCAGCAGGCTTGACACCCGTGACTGAGCACACACGAATCTTGCAGCCCAGCAGACAATACTCCTGGAGCTGAGCAGGCAGGAATCACGCAGCTCAGCAGACAGTAATCAAGGAGCTGAGCAGGCACGAATCACGCAGCTCCGCAGGCAATAATCCTGGAGCTGAGCAAGCAGGAATCACGCAGCTCAGCAGGCAATAATCAAGAAGCAGAGCAGGCAGGAATCAGGCAGCTCAGCAGCCAATAAGCAAGAAGCTAGCAGTCAGGAATCGCGCAGCTCAGCAGGCAATAATCATGGAGCTGAGCTGGCAGGAATCACGCAACTCAGCAGGCAATACTCACGGACCTGAGCAGGCAGGAATCACGCAACTTAGCAGGCAATAATAATTGGAGCTGAAGGCTGTAATGAACTGGATAAGCAGACTCTAATCACGTGATTCAGCCGGCTCCTCTCTGGGGACTGAGCAGGCACTTATTATGCAGCTCAGCAAGCAAAAATCATGGAGCTGAGCAAGCAGGAATCACGCAGCTCAGCAGGCAATAATCATGGAGCTGAGCAAACAGGAATCACGCAGCTCAGCATGCAATAATCAAGAAGCTGAGCAGGCAGGAATCACGCAGCTCAGCAGGCAATAAATATGGAGCTGAGCAAGCAGGAATCACGCAGCTCAGCAGGCAATAATCAAGAAGCTGAGCAGGCAGGAATCACGCAGCTTAGCAGGCAATAATCATGGAGCTGAGCAGACTGTAATGAAGTGGCTAAGCAGACTCTAATCACGTCACTCAGCCGGCTCCTAACCCGGTCTTGAGCAGGCACTAATCACGCAGCTGAGCAGGGACTAATCACACAGCTGATCAGGCACGAGTCAGGCAGCTGAGCAGGGATTAAGCATGCAGCTGAGCAAGCGCTAATCCCTTGATTCAGCAGACCCTGATCACGTGACTGAGCAGGCCCTGATCACGTGGCTGAGCATGCACTGATCACGTGACTGAGCATGCACTGATCACGTGACTGAGAGGCACTGATCACGTGACTGAGAGGCACTGATCACGTGACTGAGCATGCACTGATCACGTGACTGAGAGGCACTGATCACGTGACTGAGAGGCGCTGATCACGTGACTGAGGGGCGCTGATCACGTGACTGAGAGGCGCTGATCACGTGGCTATCATGCACTGATCACGTGCTTCAGGAGGCAATAATCAAAGAGCTGAGCAGGCACTAATCACTTGGCTAAGAGGGCACTAATCACGGAGAGGAGCAGGAAATCGTCAAGGAGCTGAGCAAACTGTAATGAAGTGGTTAAGCAGACTCTAAACACGTGACGCAGCAGGCTCTACACCCGTGACTGAGCAGACACAATTTGGGCAGCTCAGCAGACACCAATGGTGCAGCTCAGCAGACACCAATCATGCAGCTCAGCAGGCAATACTCATGGAGCTGAGCAGGCAGGAATCACTCAGCTCAGCAGGCAAAGATCAAGGAGCTGAGCAGGCACGAATCTCGCAGCTCAGCTGGCAAAAATCAAGGAGCTGAGCAGACTGCCATTAAGTGGCTAAGCAGACTCTAAACACGTGACTCAGCAGGCTTGACACCCGTGACTGAGCACACACGAATCTTGCAGCCCAGCAGACAATACTCCTGGAGCTGAGCAGGCAGGAATCACGCAGCTCAGCAGACAGTAATCAAGGAGCTGAGCAGGCACGAATCACGCAGCTCCGCAGGCAATAATCCTGGAGCTGAGCAAGCAGGAATCACGCAGCTCAGCAGGCAATAATCAAGAAGCAGAGCAGGCAGGAATCAGGCAGCTCAGCAGCCAATAAGCAAGAAGCTAGCAGTCAGGAATCGCGCAGCTCAGCAGGCAATAATCATGGAGCTGAGCTGGCAGGAATCACGCAACTCAGCAGGCAATACTCACGGACCTGAGCAGGCAGGAATCACGCAACTTAGCAGGCAATAATAATTGGAGCTGAAGGCTGTAATGAACTGGATAAGCAGACTCTAATCACGTGATTCAGCCGGCTCCTCTCTGGGGACTGAGCAGGCACTTATTATGCAGCTCAGCAAGCAAAAATCATGGAGCTGAGCAAGCAGGAATCACGCAGCTCAGCAGGCAATAATCAAGAAGCTGAGCAGGCAGGAATCACGCAGCTTAGCAGGCAATAATCATGGAGCTGAGCAGACTGTAATGAAGTGGCTAAGCAGACTCTAATCACGTCACTCAGCCGGCTCCTAACCCGGTCTTGAGCAGGCACTAATCACGCAGCTGAGCAGGGACTAATCACACAGCTGATCAGGCACGAGTCAGGCAGCTGAGCAGGGATTAAGCATGCAGCTGAGCAAGCGCTAATCCCTTGATTCAGCAGACCCTGATCACGTGACTGAGCAGGCCCTGATCACGTGGCTGAGCATGCACTGATCACGTGACTGAGCATGCACTGATCACGTGACTGAGAGGCACTGGTCACGTGACTGAGAGGCACTGATCACGTGACTGAGCATGCACTGATCACGTGACTGAGAGGCACTGATCACGTGACTGAGAGGCGCTGATCACGTGACTGAGGGCGCTGATCACGTGACTGAGAGGCGCTGATCACGTGGCTATCATGCACTGATCACGTGCTTCAGGAGGCAATAATCAAAGAGCTGAGCAGGCACTAATCACTTGGCTAAGAGGGCACTAATCACGGAGAGGAGCAGGAAATCGTCAAGGAGCTGAGCAAACTGTAATGAAGTGGTTAAGCAGACTCTAAACACGTGACGCAGCAGGCTCTACACCCGTGACTGAGCAGACACAATTTGGGCAGCTCAGCAGACACCAATGGTGCAGCTCAGCAGACACCAATCATGCAGCTCAGCAGGCAATACTCATGGAGCTGAGCAGGCAGGAATCACTCAGCTCAGCAGGCAAAGATCAAGGAGCTGAGCAGGCACGAATCTCGCAGCTCAGCTGGCAAAAATCAAGGAGCTGAGCAGACTGCCATTAAGTGGCTAAGCAGACTCTAAACACGTGACTCAGCAGGCTTGACACCCGTGACTGAGCACACACGAATCTTGCAGCCCAGCAGACAATACTCCTGGAGCTGAGCAGGCAGGAATCACGCAGCTCAGCAGACAGTAATCAAGGAGCTGAGCAGGCACGAATCACGCAGCTCCGCAGGCAATAATCCTGGAGCTGAGCAAGCAGGAATCACGCAGCTCAGCAGGCAATAATCAAGAAGCAGAGCAGGCAGGAATCAGGCAGCTCAGCAGCCAATAAGCAAGAAGCTAGCAGTCAGGAATCGCGCAGCTCAGCAGGCAATAATCATGGAGCTGAGCTGGCAGGAATCACGCAACTCAGCAGGCAATACTCACGGACCTGAGCAGGCAGGAATCACGCAACTTAGCAGGCAATAATAATTGGAGCTGAAGGCTGTAATGAACTGGATAAGCAGACTCTAATCACGTGATTCAGCCGGCTCCTCTCTGGGGACTGAGCAGGCACTTATTATGCAGCTCAGCAAGCAAAAATCATGGAGCTGAGCAAGCAGGAATCACGCAGCTCAGCAGGCAATAATCATGGAGCTGAGCAAACAGGAATCACGCAGCTCAGCATGCAATAATCAAGAAGCTGAGCAGGCAGGAATCACGCAGCTCAGCAGGCAATAAATATGGAGCTGAGCAAGCAGGAATCACGCAGCTCAGCAGGCAATAATCAAGAAGCTGAGCAGGCAGGAATCACGCAGCTTAGCAGGCAATAATCATGGAGCTGAGCAGACTGTAATGAAGTGGCTAAGCAGACTCTAATCACGTCACTCAGCCGGCTCCTAACCCGGTCTTGAGCAGGCACTAATCACGCAGCTGAGCAGGGACTAATCACACAGCTGATCAGGCACGAGTCAGGCAGCTGAGCAGGGATTAAGCATGCAGCTGAGCAAGCGCTAATCCCTTGATTCAGCAGACCCTGATCACGTGACTGAGCAGGCCCTGATCACGTGGCTGAGCATGCACTGATCACGTGACTGAGCATGCACTGATCACGTGACTGAGAGGCACTGATCACGTGACTGAGAGGCACTGATCACGTGACTGAGCATGCACTGATCACGTGACTGAGAGGCACTGATCACGTGACTGAGAGGCGCTGATCACGTGACTGAGGCGCTGATCACGTGACTGAGAGGCGCTGATCACGTGGCTATCATGCACTGATCACGTGCTTCAGGAGGCAATAATCAAAGAGCTGAGCAGGCACTAATCACTTGGCTAAGAGGGCACTAATCACGGAGAGGAGCAGGAAATCGTCAAGGAGCTGAGCAAACTGTAATGAAGTGGTTAAGCAGACTCTAAACACGTGACGCAGCAGGCTCTACACCCGTGACTGAGCAGACACAATTTGGGCAGCTCAGCAGACACCAATGGTGCAGCTCAGCAGACACCAATCATGCAGCTCAGCAGGCAATACTCATGGAGCTGAGCAGGCAGGAATCACTCAGCTCAGCAGGCAAAGATCAAGGAGCTGAGCAGGCACGAATCTCGCAGCTCAGCTGGCAAAAATCAAGGAGCTGAGCAGACTGCCATTAAGTGGCTAAGCAGACTCTAAACACGTGACTCAGCAGGCTTGACACCCGTGACTGAGCACACACGAATCTTGCAGCCCAGCAGACAATACTCCTGGAGCTGAGCAGGCAGGAATCACGCAGCTCAGCAGACAGTAATCAAGGAGCTGAGCAGGCACGAATCACGCAGCTCCGCAGGCAATAATCCTGGAGCTGAGCAAGCAGGAATCACGCAGCTCAGCAGGCAATAATCAAGAAGCAGAGCAGGCAGGAATCAGGCAGCTCAGCAGCCAATAAGCAAGAAGCTAGCAGTCAGGAATCGCGCAGCTCAGCAGGCAATAATCATGGAGCTGAGCTGGCAGGAATCACGCAACTCAGCAGGCAATACTCACGGACCTGAGCAGGCAGGAATCACGCAACTTAGCAGGCAATAATAATTGGAGCTGAAGGCTGTAATGAACTGGATAAGCAGACTCTAATCACGTGATTCAGCCGGCTCCTCTCTGGGGACTGAGCAGGCACTTATTATGCAGCTCAGCAAGCAAAAATCATGGAGCTGAGCAAGCAGGAATCACGCAGCTCAGCAGGCAATAATCATGGAGCTGAGCAAACAGGAATCACGCAGCTCAGCATGCAATAATCAAGAAGCTGAGCAGGCAGGAATCACGCAGCTCAGCAGGCAATAATCAAGAAGCTGAGCAGGCAGGAATCACGCAGCTTAGCAGGCAATAATCATGGAGCTGAGCAGACTGTAATGAAGTGGCTAAGCAGACTCTAATCACGTCACTCAGCCGGCTCCTAACCCGGTCTTGAGCAGGCACTAATCACGCAGCTGAGCAGGGACTAATCACACAGCTGATCAGGCACGAGTCAGGCAGCTGAGCAGGGATTAAGCATGCAGCTGAGCAAGCGCTAATCCCTTGATTCAGCAGACCCTGATCACGTGACTGAGCAGGCCCTGATCACGTGGCTGAGCATGCACTGATCACGTGACTGAGCATGCACTGATCACGTGACTGAGAGGCACTGATCACGTGACTGAGAGGCACTGATCACGTGACTGAGCATGCACTGATCACGTGACTGAGAGGCACTGATCACGTGACTGAGAGGCGCTGATCACGTGACTGAGGGGCGCTGATCACGTGACTGAGAGGCGCTGATCACGTGGCTATCATGCACTGATCACGTGCTTCAGGAGGCAATAATCAAAGAGCTGAGCAGGCACTAATCACTTGGCTAAGAGGGCACTAATCACGGAGAGGAGCAGGAAATCGTCAAGGAGCTGAGCAAACTGTAATGAAGTGGTTAAGCAGACTCTAAACACGTGACGCAGCAGGCTCTACACCCGTGACTGAGCAGACACAATTTGGGCAGCTCAGCAGACACCAATGGTGCAGCTCAGCAGACACCAATCATGCAGCTCAGCAGGCAATACTCATGGAGCTGAGCAGGCAGGAATCACTCAGCTCAGCAGGCAAAGATCAAGGAGCTGAGCAGGCACGAATCTCGCAGCTCAGCTGGCAAAAATCAAGGAGCTGAGCAGACTGCCATTAAGTGGCTAAGCAGACTCTAAACACGTGACTCAGCAGGCTTGACACCCGTGACTGAGCACACACGAATCTTGCAGCCCAGCAGACAATACTCCTGGAGCTGAGCAGGCAGGAATCACGCAGCTCAGCAGACAGTAATCAAGGAGCTGAGCAGGCACGAATCACGCAGCTCCGCAGGCAATAATCCTGGAGCTGAGCAAGCAGGAATCACGCAGCTCAGCAGGCAATAATCAAGAAGCAGAGCAGGCAGGAATCAGGCAGCTCAGCAGCCAATAAGCAAGAAGCTAGCAGTCAGGAATCGCGCAGCTCAGCAGGCAATAATCATGGAGCTGAGCTGGCAGGAATCACGCAACTCAGCAGGCAATACTCACGGACCTGAGCAGGCAGGAATCACGCAACTTAGCAGGCAATAATAATTGGAGCTGAAGGCTGTAATGAACTGGATAAGCAGACTCTAATCACGTGATTCAGCCGGCTCCTCTCTGGGGACTGAGCAGGCACTTATTATGCAGCTCAGCAAGCAAAAATCATGGAGCTGAGCAAGCAGGAATCACGCAGCTCAGCAGGCAATAATCATGGAGCTGAGCAAACAGGAATCACGCAGCTCAGCATGCAATAATCAAGAAGCTGAGCAGGCAGGAATCACGCAGCTCAGCAGGCAATAAATATGGAGCTGAGCAAGCAGGAATCACGCAGCTCAGCAGGCAATAATCAAGAAGCTGAGCAGGCAGGAATCACGCAGCTTAGCAGGCAATAATCATGGAGCTGAGCAGACTGTAATGAAGTGGCTAAGCAGACTCTAATCACGTCACTCAGCCGGCTCCTAACCCGGTCTTGAGCAGGCACTAATCACGCAGCTGAGCAGGGACTAATCACACAGCTGATCAGGCACGAGTCAGGCAGCTGAGCAGGGATTAAGCATGCAGCTGAGCAAGCGCTAATCCCTTGATTCAGCAGACCCTGATCACGTGACTGAGCAGGCCCTGATCACGTGGCTGAGCATGCACTGATCACGTGACTGAGCATGCACTGATCACGTGACTGAGAGGCACTGATCACGTGACTGAGAGGCACTGATCACGTGACTGAGCATGCACTGATCACGTGACTGAGAGGCACTGATCACGTGACTGAGAGGCGCTGATCACGTGACTGAGGGGCGCTGATCACGTGACTGAGAGGCGCTGATCACGTGGCTATCATGCACTGATCACGTGCTTCAGGAGGCAATAATCAAAGAGCTGAGCAGGCACTAATCACTTGGCTAAGAGGGCACTAATCACGGAGAGGAGCAGGAAATCGTCAAGGAGCTGAGCAAACTGTAATGAAGTGGTTAAGCAGACTCTAAACACGTGACGCAGCAGGCTCTACACCCGTGACTGAGCAGACACAATTTGGGCAGCTCAGCAGACACCAATGGTGCAGCTCAGCAGACACCAATCATGCAGCTCAGCAGGCAATACTCATGGAGCTGAGCAGGCAGGAATCACTCAGCTCAGCAGGCAAAGATCAAGGAGCTGAGCAGGCACGAATCTCGCAGCTCAGCTGGCAAAAATCAAGGAGCTGAGCAGACTGCCATTAAGTGGCTAAGCAGACTCTAAACACGTGACTCAGCAGGCTTGACACCCGTGACTGAGCACACACGAATCTTGCAGCCCAGCAGACAATACTCCTGGAGCTGAGCAGGCAGGAATCACGCAGCTCAGCAGACAGTAATCAAGGAGCTGAGCAGGCACGAATCACGCAGCTCCGCAGGCAATAATCCTGGAGCTGAGCAAGCAGGAATCACGCAGCTCAGCAGGCAATAATCAAGAAGCAGAGCAGGCAGGAATCAGGCAGCTCAGCAGCCAATAAGCAAGAAGCTAGCAGTCAGGAATCGCGCAGCTCAGCAGGCAATAATCATGGAGCTGAGCTGGCAGGAATCACGCAACTCAGCAGGCAATACTCACGGACCTGAGCAGGCAGGAATCACGCAACTTAGCAGGCAATAATAATTGGAGCTGAAGGCTGTAATGAACTGGATAAGCAGACTCTAATCACGTGATTCAGCCGGCTCCTCTCTGGGGACTGAGCAGGCACTTATTATGCAGCTCAGCAAGCAAAAATCATGGAGCTGAGCAAGCAGGAATCACGCAGCTCAGCAGGCAATAATCATGGAGCTGAGCAAACAGGAATCACGCAGCTCAGCATGCAATAATCAAGAAGCTGAGCAGGCAGGAATCACGCAGCTCAGCAGGCAATAAATATGGAGCTGAGCAAGCAGGAATCACGCAGCTCAGCAGGCAATAATCAAGAAGCTGAGCAGGCAGGAATCACGCAGCTTAGCAGGCAATAATCATGGAGCTGAGCAGACTGTAATGAAGTGGCTAAGCAGACTCTAATCACGTCACTCAGCCGGCTCCTAACCCGGTCTTGAGCAGGCACTAATCACGCAGCTGAGCAGGGACTAATCACACAGCTGATCAGGCACGAGTCAGGCAGCTGAGCAGGGATTAAGCATGCAGCTGAGCAAGCGCTAATCCCTTGATTCAGCAGACCCTGATCACGTGACTGAGCAGGCCCTGATCACGTGGCTGAGCATGCACTGATCACGTGACTGAGCATGCACTGATCACGTGACTGAGAGGCACTGATCACGTGACTGAGAGGCACTGATCACGTGACTGAGCATGCACTGATCACGTGACTGAGAGGCACTGATCACGTGACTGAGAGGCGCTGATCACGTGACTGAGGGGCGCTGATCACGTGACTGAGAGGCGCTGATCACGTGGCTATCATGCACTGATCACGTGCTTCAGGAGGCAATAATCAAAGAGCTGAGCAGGCACTGATCACTTGGCTAAGAGGGCACTAATCACGGAGAGGAGCAGGAAATCGTCAAGGAGCTGAGCAAACTGTAATGAAGTGGTTAAGCAGACTCTAAACACGTGACGCAGCAGGCTCTACACCCGTGACTGAGCAGACACAATTTGGGCAGCTCAGCAGACACCAATGGTGCAGCTCAGCAGACACCAATCATGCAGCTCAGCAGGCAATACTCATGGAGCTGAGCAGGCAGGAATCACTCAGCTCAGCAGGCAAAGATCAAGGAGCTGAGCAGGCACGAATCTCGCAGCTCAGCTGGCAAAAATCAAGGAGCTGAGCAGACTGCCATTAAGTGGCTAAGCAGACTCTAAACACGTGACTCAGCAGGCTTGACACCCGTGACTGAGCACACACGAATCTTGCAGCCCAGCAGACAATACTCCTGGAGCTGAGCAGGCAGGAATCACGCAGCTCAGCAGACAGTAATCAAGGAGCTGAGCAGGCACGAATCACGCAGCTCCGCAGGCAATAATCCTGGAGCTGAGCAAGCAGGAATCACGCAGCTCAGCAGGCAATAATCAAGAAGCAGAGCAGGCAGGAATCAGGCAGCTCAGCAGCCAATAAGCAAGAAGCTAGCAGTCAGGAATCGCGCAGCTCAGCAGGCAATAATCATGGAGCTGAGCTGGCAGGAATCACGCAACTCAGCAGGCAATACTCACGGACCTGAGCAGGCAGGAATCACGCAACTTAGCAGGCAATAATAATTGGAGCTGAAGGCTGTAATGAACTGGATAAGCAGACTCTAATCACGTGATTCAGCCGGCTCCTCTCTGGGGACTGAGCAGGCACTTCTTATGCAGCTCAGCAAGCAAAAATCATGGAGCTGAGCAAGCAGGAATCACGCAGCTCAGCAGGCAATAATCATGGAGCTGAGCAAACAGGAATCACGCAGCTCAGCATGCAATAATCAAGAAGCTGAGCAGGCAGGAATCACGCAGCTCAGCAGGCAATAATCAGAAGCTGAGCAGGCAGGAATCACGCAGCTTAGCAGGCAATAATCATGGAGCTGAGCAGACTGTAATGAAGTGGCTAAGCAGACTCTAATCACGTCACTCAGCCGGCTCCTAACCCGGTCTTGAGCAGGCACTAATCACGCAGCTGAGCAGGGACTAATCACACAGCTGATCAGGCACGAGTCAGGCAGCTGAGCAGGGATTAAGCATGCAGCTGAGCAAGCGCTAATCCCTTGATTCAGCAGACCCTGATCACGTGACTGAGCAGGCCCTGATCACGTGGCTGAGCATGCACTGATCACGTGACTGAGCATGCACTGATCACGTGACTGAGAGGCACTGGTCACGTGACTGAGAGGCACTGATCACGTGACTGAGCATGCACTGATCACGTGACTGAGAGGCACTGATCACGTGACTGAGAGGCGCTGATCACGTGACTGAGGGGCGCTGATCACGTGACTGAGAGGCGCTGATCACGTGGCTATCATGCACTGATCACGTGCTTCAGGAGGCAATAATCAAAGAGCTGAGCAGGCACTAATCACTTGGCTAAGAGGGCACTAATCACGGAGAGGAGCAGGAAATCGTCAAGGAGCTGAGCAAGCTGTAATGAAGTGGTTAAGCAGACTCTAAACACGTGACGCAGCAGGCTCTACACCCGTGACTGAGCAGACACAATTTGGGCAGCTCAGCAGACACCAATGGTGCAGCTCAGCAGACACCAATCATGCAGCTCAGCAGGCAATACTCATGGAGCTGAGGAGGCAGGAATCACTCAGCTCAGCTGGCAAAAATCAAGGAGCTGAGCAGACTGCCATTAAGTGGCTAAGCAGACTCTAAACACGTGACTCAGCAGGCTTGACACCCGTGACTGAGCACACACGAATCTTGCAGCCCAGCAGACAATACTCCTGGAGCTGAGCAGGCAGGAATCACGCAGCTCAGCAGACAGTAATCAAGGAGCTGAGCAGGCACGAATCACGCAGCTCCGCAGGCAATAATCCTGGAGCTGAGCAAGCAGGAATCACGCAGCTCAGCAGGCAATAATCAAGAAGCAGAGCAGGCAGGAATCAGGCAGCTCAGCAGCCAATAAGCAAGAAGCTAGCAGTCAGGAATCGCGCAGCTCAGCAGGCAATAATCATGGAGCTGAGCTGGCAGGAATCACGCAACTCAGCAGGCAATACTCACGGACCTGAGCAGGCAGGAATCACGCAACTTAGCAGGCAATAATAATTGGAGCTGAAGGCTGTAATGAACTGGATAAGCAGACTCTAATCACGTGATTCAGCCGGCTCCTCTCTGGGGACTGAGCAGGCACTTCTTATGCAGCTCAGCAAGCAAAAATCATGGAGCTGAGCAAGCAGGAATCACGCAGCTCAGCAGGCAATAATCATGGAGCTGAGCAAACAGGAATCACGCAGCTCAGCATGCAATAATCAAGAAGCTGAGCAGGCAGGAATCACGCAGCTCAGCAGGCAATAAATATGGAGCTGAGCAAGCAGGAATCACGCAGCTCAGCAGGCAATAATCAAGAAGCTGAGCAGGCAGGAATCACGCAGCTTAGCAGGCAATAATCATGGAGCTGAGCAGACTGTAATGAAGTGGCTAAGCAGACTCTAATCACGTCACTCAGCCGGCTCCTAACCCGGTCTTGAGCAGGCACTAATCACGCAGCTGAGCAGGGACTAATCACACAGCTGATCAGGCACGAGTCAGGCAGCTGAGCAGGGATTAAGCATGCAGCTGAGCAAGCGCTAATCCCTTGATTCAGCAGACCCTGATCACGTGACTGAGCAGGCCCTGATCACGTGGCTGAGCATGCACTGATCACGTGACTGAGCATGCACTGATCACGTGACTGAGAGGCACTGGTCACGTGACTGAGAGGCACTGATCACGTGACTGAGCATGCACTGATCACGTGACTGAGAGGCACTGATCACGTGACTGAGAGGCGCTGATCACGTGACTGAGGGGCGCTGATCACGTGACTGAGAGGCGCTGATCACGTGGCTATCATGCACTGATCACGTGCTTCAGGAGGCAATAATCAAAGAGCTGAGCAGGCACTAATCACTTGGCTAAGAGGGCACTAATCACGGAGAGGAGCAGGAAATCGTCAAGGAGCTGAGCAAACTGTAATGAAGTGGTTAAGCAGACTCTAAACACGTGACGCAGCAGGCTCTACACCCGTGACTGAGCAGACACAATTTGGGCAGCTCAGCAGACACCAATGGTGCAGCTCAGCAGACACCAATCATGCAGCTCAGCAGGCAATACTCATGGAGCTGAGCAGGCAGGAATCACTCAGCTCAGCAGGCAAAGATCAAGGAGCTGAGCAGGCACGAATCTCGCAGCTCAGCTGGCAAAAATCAAGGAGCTGAGCAGACTGCCATTAAGTGGCTAAGCAGACTCTAAACACGTGACTCAGCAGGCTTGACACCCGTGACTGAGCACACACGAATCTTGCAGCCCAGCAGACAATACTCCTGGAGCTGAGCAGGCAGGAATCACGCAGCTCAGCAGACAGTAATCAAGGAGCTGAGCAGGCACGAATCACGCAGCTCCGCAGGCAATAATCCTGGAGCTGAGCAAGCAGGAATCACGCAGCTCAGCAGGCAATAATCAAGAAGCAGAGCAGGCAGGAATCAGGCAGCTCAGCAGCCAATAAGCAAGAAGCTAGCAGTCAGGAATCGCGCAGCTCAGCAGGCAATAATCATGGAGCTGAGCTGGCAGGAATCACGCAACTCAGCAGGCAATACTCACGGACCTGAGCAGGCAGGAATCACGCAACTTAGCAGGCAATAATAATTGGAGCTGAAGGCTGTAATGAACTGGATAAGCAGACTCTAATCACGTGATTCAGCCGGCTCCTCTCTGAGGACTGAGCAGGCACTTATTATGCAGCTCAGCAAGCAAAAATCATGGAGCTGAGCAAGCAGGAATCACGCAGCTCAGCAGGCAATAATCATGGAGCTGAGCAAACAGGAATCACGCAGCTCAGCATGCAATAATCAAGAAGCTGAGCAGGCAGGAATCACGCAGCTCAGCAGGCAATAATCAAGAAGCTGAGCAGGCAGGAATCACGCAGCTTAGCAGGCAATAATCATGGAGCTGAGCAGACTGTAATGAAGTGGCTAAGCAGACTCTAATCACGTCACTCAGCCGGCTCCTAACCCGGTCTTGAGCAGGCACTAATCACGCAGCTGAGCAGGGACTAATCACACAGCTGATCAGGCACGAGTCAGGCAGCTGAGCAGGGATTAAGCATGCAGCTGAGCAAGCGCTAATCCCTTGATTCAGCAGACCCTGATCACGTGACTGAGCAGGCCCTGATCACGTGGCTGAGCATGCACTGATCACGTGACTGAGCATGCACTGATCACGTGACTGAGAGGCACTGATCACGTGACTGAGAGGCACTGATCACGTGACTGAGCATGCACTGATCACGTGACTGAGAGGCACTGATCACGTGACTGAGAGGCGCTGATCACGTGACTGAGGGGCGCTGATCACGTGACTGAGAGGCGCTGATCACGTGGCTATCATGCACTGATCACGTGCTTCAGGAGGCAATAATCAAAGAGCTGAGCAGGCACTAATCACTTGGCTAAGAGGGCACTAATCACGGAGAGGAGCAGGAAATCGTCAAGGAGCTGAGCAAACTGTAATGAAGTGGTTAAGCAGACTCTAAACACGTGACGCAGCAGGCTCTACACCCGTGACTGAGCAGACACAATTTGGGCAGCTCAGCAGACACCAATGGTGCAGCTCAGCAGACACCAATCATGCAGCTCAGCAGGCAATACTCATGGAGCTGAGCAGGCAGGAATCACTCAGCTCAGCAGGCAAAGATCAAGGAGCTGAGCAGGCACGAATCTCGCAGCTCAGCTGGCAAAAATCAAGGAGCTGAGCAGACTGCCATTAAGTGGCTAAGCAGACTCTAAACACGTGACTCAGCAGGCTTGACACCCGTGACTGAGCACACACGAATCTTGCAGCCCAGCAGACAATACTCCTGGAGCTGAGCAGGCAGGAATCACGCAGCTCAGCAGACAGTAATCAAGGAGCTGAGCAGGCACGAATCACGCAGCTCCGCAGGCAATAATCCTGGAGCTGAGCAAGCAGGAATCACGCAGCTCAGCAGGCAATAATCAAGAAGCAGAGCAGGCAGGAATCAGGCAGCTCAGCAGCCAATAAGCAAGAAGCTAGCAGTCAGGAATCGCGCAGCTCAGCAGGCAATAATCATGGAGCTGAGCTGGCAGGAATCACGCAACTCAGCAGGCAATACTCACGGACCTGAGCAGGCAGGAATCACGCAACTTAGCAGGCAATAATAATTGGAGCTGAAGGCTGTAATGAACTGGATAAGCAGACTCTAATCACGTGATTCAGCCGGCTCCTCTCTGGGGACTGAGCAGGCACTTATTATGCAGCTCAGCAAGCAAAAATCATGGAGCTGAGCAAGCAGGAATCACGCAGCTCAGCAGGCAATAATCATGGAGCTGAGCAAACAGGAATCACGCAGCTCAGCATGCAATAATCAAGAAGCTGAGCAGGCAGGAATCACGCAGCTCAGCAGGCAATAATCAAGAAGCTGAGCAGGCAGGAATCACGCAGCTTAGCAGGCAATAATCATGGAGCTGAGCAGACTGTAATGAAGTGGCTAAGCAGACTCTAATCACGTCACTCAGCCGGCTCCTAACCCGGTCTTGAGCAGGCACTAATCACGCAGCTGAGCAGGGACTAATCACACAGCTGATCAGGCACGAGTCAGGCAGCTGAGCAGGGATTAAGCATGCAGCTGAGCAAGCGCTAATCCCTTGATTCAGCAGACCCTGATCACGTGACTGAGCAGGCCCTGATCACGTGGCTGAGCATGCACTGATCACGTGACTGAGCATGCACTGATCACGTGACTGAGAGGCACTGATCACGTGACTGAGAGGCACTGATCACGTGACTGAGCATGCACTGATCACGTGACTGAGAGGCACTGATCACGTGACTGAGAGGCGCTGATCACGTGACTGAGGGGCGCTGATCACGTGACTGAGAGGCGCTGATCACGTGGCTATCATGCACTGATCACGTGCTTCAGGAGGCAATAATCAAAGAGCTGAGCAGGCACTAATCACTTGGCTAAGAGGGCACTAATCACGGAGAGGAGCAGGAAATCGTCAAGGAGCTGAGCAAACTGTAATGAAGTGGTTAAGCAGACTCTAAACACGTGACGCAGCAGGCTCTACACCCGTGACTGAGCAGACACAATTTGGGCAGCTCAGCAGACACCAATGGTGCAGCTCAGCAGACACCAATCATGCAGCTCAGCAGGCAATACTCATGGAGCTGAGCAGGCAGGAATCACTCAGCTCAGCAGGCAAAGATCAAGGAGCTGAGCAGGCACGAATCTCGCAGCTCAGCTGGCAAAAATCAAGGAGCTGAGCAGACTGCCATTAAGTGGCTAAGCAGACTCTAAACACGTGACTCAGCAGGCTTGACACCCGTGACTGAGCACACACGAATCTTGCAGCCCAGCAGACAATACTCCTGGAGCTGAGCAGGCAGGAATCACGCAGCTCAGCAGACAGTAATCAAGGAGCTGAGCAGGCACGAATCACGCAGCTCAGCAGGCAATAATCCTGGAGCTGAGCAAGCAGGAATCACGCAGCTCAGCAGGCAATAATCAAGAAGCAGAGCAGGCAGGAATCAGGCAGCTCAGCAGCCAATAAGCAAGAAGCTAGCAGTCAGGAATCGCGCAGCTCAGCAGGCAATAATCATGGAGCTGAGCTGGCAGGAATCACGCAACTCAGCAGGCAATACTCACGGACCTGAGCAGGCAGGAATCACGCAACTTAGCAGGCAATAATAATTGGAGCTGAAGGCTGTAATGAACTGGATAAGCAGACTCTAATCACGTGATTCAGCCGGCTCCTCTCTGGGGACTGAGCAGGCACTTATTATGCAGCTCAGCAAGCAAAAATCATGGAGCTGAGCAAGCAGGAATCACGCAGCTCAGCAGGCAATAATCATGGAGCTGAGCAAACAGGAATCACGCAGCTCAGCATGCAATAATCAAGAAGCTGAGCAGGCAGGAATCACGCAGCTCAGCAGGCAATAAATATGGAGCTGAGCAAGCAGGAATCACGCAGCTCAGCAGGCAATAATCAAGAAGCTGAGCAGGCAGGAATCACGCAGCTTAGCAGGCAATAATCATGGAGCTGAGCAGACTGTAATGAAGTGGCTAAGCAGACTCTAATCACGTCACTCAGCCGGCTCCTAACCCGGTCTTGAGCAGGCACTAATCACGCAGCTGAGCAGGGACTAATCACACAGCTGATCAGGCACGAGTCAGGCAGCTGAGCAGGGATTAAGCATGCAGCTGAGCAAGCGCTAATCCCTTGATTCAGCAGACCCTGATCACGTGACTGAGCAGGCCCTGATCACGTGGCTGAGCATGCACTGATCACGTGACTGAGCATGCACTGATCACGTGACTGAGAGGCACTGATCACGTGACTGAGAGGCACTGATCACGTGACTGAGCATGCACTGATCACGTGACTGAGAGGCACTGATCACGTGACTGAGAGGCGCTGATCACGTGACTGAGGGGCGCTGATCACGTGACTGAGAGGCGCTGATCACGTGGCTATCATGCACTGATCACGTGCTTCAGGAGGCAATAATCAAAGAGCTGAGCAGGCACTAATCACTTGGCTAAGAGGGCACTAATCACGGAGAGGAGCAGGAAATCGTCAAGGAGCTGAGCAAACTGTAATGAAGTGGTTAAGCAGACTCTAAACACGTGACGCAGCAGGCTCTACACCCGTGACTGAGCAGACACAATTTGGGCAGCTCAGCAGACACCAATGGTGCAGCTCAGCAGACACCAATCATGCAGCTCAGCAGGCAATACTCATGGAGCTGAGCAGGCAGGAATCACTCAGCTCAGCAGGCAAAGATCAAGGAGCTGAGCAGGCACGAATCTCGCAGCTCAGCTGGCAAAAATCAAGGAGCTGAGCAGACTGCCATTAAGTGGCTAAGCAGACTCTAAACACGTGACTCAGCAGGCTTGACACCCGTGACTGAGCACACACGAATCTTGCAGCCCAGCAGACAATACTCCTGGAGCTGAGCAGGCAGGAATCACGCAGCTCAGCAGACAGTAATCAAGGAGCTGAGCAGGCACGAATCACGCAGCTCCGCAGGCAATAATCCTGGAGCTGAGCAAGCAGGAATCACGCAGCTCAGCAGGCAATAATCAAGAAGCAGAGCAGGCAGGAATCAGGCAGCTCAGCAGCCAATAAGCAAGAAGCTAGCAGTCAGGAATCGCGCAGCTCAGCAGGCAATAATCATGGAGCTGAGCTGGCAGGAATCACGCAACTCAGCAGGCAATACTCACGGACCTGAGCAGGCAGGAATCACGCAACTTAGCAGGCAATAATAATTGGAGCTGAAGGCTGTAATGAACTGGATAAGCAGACTCTAATCACGTGATTCAGCCGGCTCCTCTCTGGGGACTGAGCAGGCACTTATTATGCAGCTCAGCAAGCAAAAATCATGGAGCTGAGCAAGCAGGAATCACGCAGCTCAGCAGGCAATAATCAAGAAGCTGAGCAGGCAGGAATCACGCAGCTTAGCAGGCAATAATCATGGAGCTGAGCAGACTGTAATGAAGTGGCTAAGCAGACTCTAATCACGTCACTCAGCCGGCTCCTAACCCGGTCTTGAGCAGGCACTAATCACGCAGCTGAGCAGGGACTAATCACACAGCTGATCAGGCACGAGTCAGGCAGCTGAGCAGGGATTAAGCATGCAGCTGAGCAAGCGCTAATCCCTTGATTCAGCAGACCCTGATCACGTGACTGAGCAGGCCCTGATCACGTGGCTGAGCATGCACTGATCACGTGACTGAGCATGCACTGATCACGTGACTGAGAGGCACTGATCACGTGACTGAGAGGCACTGATCACGTGACTGAGCATGCACTGATCACGTGACTGAGAGGCACTGATCACGTGACTGAGAGGCGCTGATCACGTGACTGAGGGGCGCTGATCACGTGACTGAGAGGCGCTGATCACGTGGCTATCATGCACTGATCACGTGCTTCAGGAGGCAATAATCAAAGAGCTGAGCAGGCACTAATCACTTGGCTAAGAGGGCACTAATCACGGAGAGGAGCAGGAAATCGTCAAGGAGCTGAGCAAACTGTAATGAAGTGGTTAAGCAGACTCTAAACACGTGACGCAGCAGGCTCTACACCCGTGACTGAGCAGACACAATTTGGGCAGCTCAGCAGACACCAATGGTGCAGCTCAGCAGACACCAATCATGCAGCTCAGCAGGCAATACTCATGGAGCTGAGCAGGCAGGAATCACTCAGCTCAGCAGGCAAAGATCAAGGAGCTGAGCAGGCACGAATCTCGCAGCTCAGCTGGCAAAAATCAAGGAGCTGAGCAGACTGCCATTAAGTGGCTAAGCAGACTCTAAACACGTGACTCAGCAGGCTTGACACCCGTGACTGAGCACACACGAATCTTGCAGCCCAGCAGACAATACTCCTGGAGCTGAGCAGGCAGGAATCACGCAGCTCAGCAGACAGTAATCAAGGAGCTGAGCAGGCACGAATCACGCAGCTCAGCAGGCAATAATCCTGGAGCTGAGCAAGCAGGAATCACGCAGCTCAGCAGGCAATAATCAAGAAGCAGAGCAGGCAGGAATCAGGCAGCTCAGCAGCCAATAAGCAAGAAGCTAGCAGTCAGGAATCGCGCAGCTCAGCAGGCAATAATCATGGAGCTGAGCTGGCAGGAATCACGCAACTCAGCAGGCAATACTCACGGACCTGAGCAGGCAGGAATCACGCAACTTAGCAGGCAATAATAATTGGAGCTGAAGGCTGTAATGAACTGGATAAGCAGACTCTAATCACGTGATTCAGCCGGCTCCTCTCTGGGGACTGAGCAGGCACTTATTATGCAGCTCAGCAAGCAAAAATCATGGAGCTGAGCAAGCAGGAATCACGCAGCTCAGCAGGCAATAATCATGGAGCTGAGCAAACAGGAATCACGCAGCTCAGCATGCAATAATCAAGAAGCTGAGCAGGCAGGAATCACGCAGCTCAGCAGGCAATAAATATGGAGCTGAGCAAGCAGGAATCACGCAGCTCAGCAGGCAATAATCAAGAAGCTGAGCAGGCAGGAATCACGCAGCTTAGCAGGCAATAATCATGGAGCTGAGCAGACTGTAATGAAGTGGCTAAGCAGACTCTAATCACGTCACTCAGCCGGCTCCTAACCCGGTCTTGAGCAGGCACTAATCACGCAGCTGAGCAGGGACTAATCACACAGCTGATCAGGCACGAGTCAGGCAGCTGAGCAGGGATTAAGCATGCAGCTGAGCAAGCGCTAATCCCTTGATTCAGCAGACCCTGATCACGTGACTGAGCAGGCCCTGATCACGTGGCTGAGCATGCACTGATCACGTGACTGAGCATGCACTGATCACGTGACTGAGAGGCACTGATCACGTGACTGAGAGGCACTGATCACGTGACTGAGCATGCACTGATCACGTGACTGAGAGGCACTGATCACGTGACTGAGAGGCGCTGATCACGTGACTGAGGGGCGCTGATCACGTGACTGAGAGGCGCTGATCACGTGGCTATCATGCACTGATCACGTGCTTCAGGAGGCAATAATCAAAGAGCTGAGCAGGCACTAATCACTTGGCTAAGAGGGCACTAATCACGGAGAGGAGCAGGAAATCGTCAAGGAGCTGAGCAAACTGTAATGAAGTGGTTAAGCAGACTCTAAACACGTGACGCAGCAGGCTCTACACCCGTGACTGAGCAGACACAATTTGGGCAGCTCAGCAGACACCAATGGTGCAGCTCAGCAGACACCAATCATGCAGCTCAGCAGGCAATACTCATGGAGCTGAGCAGGCAGGAATCACTCAGCTCAGCAGGCAAAGATCAAGGAGCTGAGCAGGCACGAATCTCGCAGCTCAGCTGGCAAAAATCAAGGAGCTGAGCAGACTGCCATTAAGTGGCTAAGCAGACTCTAAACACGTGACTCAGCAGGCTTGACACCCGTGACTGAGCACACACGAATCTTGCAGCCCAGCAGACAATACTCCTGGAGCTGAGCAGGCAGGAATCACGCAGCTCAGCAGACAGTAATCAAGGAGCTGAGCAGGCACGAATCACGCAGCTCAGCAGGCAATAATCCTGGAGCTGAGCAAGCAGGAATCACGCAGCTCAGCAGGCAATAATCAAGAAGCAGAGCAGGCAGGAATCAGGCAGCTCAGCAGCCAATAAGCAAGAAGCTAGCAGTCAGGAATCGCGCAGCTCAGCAGGCAATAATCATGGAGCTGAGCTGGCAGGAATCACGCAACTCAGCAGGCAATACTCACGGACCTGAGCAGGCAGGAATCACGCAACTTAGCAGGCAATAATAATTGGAGCTGAAGGCTGTAATGAACTGGATAAGCAGACTCTAATCACGTGATTCAGCCGGCTCCTCTCTGGGGACTGAGCAGGCACTTATTATGCAGCTCAGCAAGCAAAAATCATGGAGCTGAGCAAGCAGGAATCACGCAGCTCAGCAGGCAATAATCATGGAGCTGAGCAAACAGGAATCACGCAGCTCAGCATGCAATAATCAAGAAGCTGAGCAGGCAGGAATCACGCAGCTCAGCAGGCAATAAATATGGAGCTGAGCAAGCAGGAATCACGCAGCTCAGCAGGCAATAATCAAGAAGCTGAGCAGGCAGGAATCACGCAGCTTAGCAGGCAATAATCATGGAGCTGAGCAGACTGTAATGAAGTGGCTAAGCAGACTCTAATCACGTCACTCAGCCGGCTCCTAACCCGGTCTTGAGCAGGCACTAATCACGCAGCTGAGCAGGGACTAATCACACAGCTGATCAGGCACGAGTCAGGCAGCTGAGCAGGGATTAAGCATGCAGCTGAGCAAGCGCTAATCCCTTGATTCAGCAGACCCTGATCACGTGACTGAGCAGGCCCTGATCACGTGGCTGAGCATGCACTGATCACGTGACTGAGCATGCACTGATCACGTGACTGAGAGGCACTGATCACGTGACTGAGAGGCACTGATCACGTGACTGAGCATGCACTGATCACGTGACTGAGAGGCACTGATCACGTGACTGAGAGGCGCTGATCACGTGACTGAGGGGCGCTGATCACGTGACTGAGAGGCGCTGATCACGTGGCTATCATGCACTGATCACGTGCTTCAGGAGGCAATAATCAAAGAGCTGAGCAGGCACTAATCACTTGGCTAAGAGGGCACTAATCACGGAGAGGAGCAGGAAATCGTCAAGGAGCTGAGCAAACTGTAATGAAGTGGTTAAGCAGACTCTAAACACGTGACGCAGCAGGCTCTACACCCGTGACTGAGCAGACACAATTTGGGCAGCTCAGCAGACACCAATGGTGCAGCTCAGCAGACACCAATCATGCAGCTCAGCAGGCAATACTCATGGAGCTGAGCAGGCAGGAATCACTCAGCTCAGCAGGCAAAGATCAAGGAGCTGAGCAGGCACGAATCTCGCAGCTCAGCTGGCAAAAATCAAGGAGCTGAGCAGACTGCCATTAAGTGGCTAAGCAGACTCTAAACACGTGACTCAGCAGGCTTGACACCCGTGACTGAGCACACACGAATCTTGCAGCCCAGCAGACAATACTCCTGGAGCTGAGCAGGCAGGAATCACGCAGCTCAGCAGACAGTAATCAAGGAGCTGAGCAGGCAGGAATCACGCAACTTAGCAGGCAATAATAATTGGAGCTGAAGGCTGTAATGAACTGGATAAGCAGACTCTAATCACGTGATTCAGCCGGCTCCTCTCTGGGGACTGAGCAGGCACTTATTATGCAGCTCAGCAAGCAAAAATCATGGAGCTGAGCAAGCAGGAATCACGCAGCTCAGCAGGCAATAATCATGGAGCTGAGCAAACAGGAATCACGCAGCTCAGCATGCAATAATCAAGAAGCTGAGCAGGCAGGAATCACGCAGCTCAGCAGGCAATAAATATGGAGCTGAGCAAGCAGGAATCACGCAGCTCAGCAGGCAATAATCAAGAAGCTGAGCAGGCAGGAATCACGCAGCTTAGCAGGCAATAATCATGGAGCTGAGCAGACTGTAATGAAGTGGCTAAGCAGACTCTAATCACGTCACTCAGCCGGCTCCTAACCCGGTCTTGAGCAGGCACTAATCACGCAGCTGAGCAGGGACTAATCACACAGCTGATCAGGCACGAGTCAGGCAGCTGAGCAGGGATTAAGCATGCAGCTGAGCAAGCGCTAATCCCTTGATTCAGCAGACCCTGATCACGTGACTGAGCAGGCCCTGATCACGTGGCTGAGCATGCACTGATCACGTGACTGAGCATGCACTGATCACGTGACTGAGAGGCACTGATCACGTGACTGAGAGGCACTGATCACGTGACTGAGCATGCACTGATCACGTGACTGAGAGGCACTGATCACGTGACTGAGAGGCGCTGATCACGTGACTGAGGGGCGCTGATCACGTGACTGAGAGGCGCTGATCACGTGGCTATCATGCACTGATCACGTGCTTCAGGAGGCAATAATCAAAGAGCTGAGCAGGCACTAATCACTTGGCTAAGAGGGCACTAATCACGGAGAGGAGCAGGAAATCGTCAAGGAGCTGAGCAAACTGTAATGAAGTGGTTAAGCAGACTCTAAACACGTGACGCAGCAGGCTCTACACCCGTGACTGAGCAGACACAATTTGGGCAGCTCAGCAGACACCAATGGTGCAGCTCAGCAGACACCAATCATGCAGCTCAGCAGGCAATACTCATGGAGCTGAGCAGGCAGGAATCACTCAGCTCAGCAGGCAAAGATCAAGGAGCTGAGCAGGCACGAATCTCGCAGCTCAGCTGGCAAAAATCAAGGAGCTGAGCAGACTGCCATTAAGTGGCTAAGCAGACTCTAAACACGTGACTCAGCAGGCTTGACACCCGTGACTGAGCACACACGAATCTTGCAGCCCAGCAGACAATACTCCTGGAGCTGAGCAGGCAGGAATCACGCAGCTCAGCAGACAGTAATCAAGGAGCTGAGCAGGCACGAATCACGCAGCTCAGCAGGCAATAATCCTGGAGCTGAGCAAGCAGGAATCACGCAGCTCAGCAGGCAATAATCAAGAAGCAGAGCAGGCAGGAATCAGGCAGCTCAGCAGCCAATAAGCAAGAAGCTAGCAGTCAGGAATCGCGCAGCTCAGCAGGCAATAATCATGGAGCTGAGCTGGCAGGAATCACGCAACTCAGCAGGCAATACTCACGGACCTGAGCAGGCAGGAATCACGCAACTTAGCAGGCAATAATAATTGGAGCTGAAGGCTGTAATGAACTGGATAAGCAGACTCTAATCACGTGATTCAGCCGGCTCCTCTCTGGGGACTGAGCAGGCACTTATTATGCAGCTCAGCAAGCAAAAATCATGGAGCTGAGCAAGCAGGAATCACGCAGCTCAGCAGGCAATAATCAAGAAGCTGAGCAGGCAGGAATCACGCAGCTTAGCAGGCAATAATCATGGAGCTGAGCAGACTGTAATGAAGTGGCTAAGCAGACTCTAATCACGTCACTCAGCCGGCTCCTAACCCGGTCTTGAGCAGGCACTAATCACGCAGCTGAGCAGGGACTAATCACACAGCTGATCAGGCACGAGTCAGGCAGCTGAGCAGGGATTAAGCATGCAGCTGAGCAAGCGCTAATCCCTTGATTCAGCAGACCCTGATCACGTGACTGAGCAGGCCCTGATCACGTGGCTGAGCATGCACTGATCACGTGACTGAGCATGCACTGATCACGTGACTGAGAGGCACTGATCACGTGACTGAGAGGCACTGATCACGTGACTGAGCATGCACTGATCACGTGACTGAGAGGCACTGATCACGTGACTGAGAGGCGCTGATCACGTGACTGAGGGGCGCTGATCACGTGACTGAGAGGCGCTGATCACGTGGCTATCATGCACTGATCACGTGCTTCAGGAGGCAATAATCAAAGAGCTGAGCAGGCACTAATCACTTGGCTAAGAGGGCACTAATCACGGAGAGGAGCAGGAAATCGTCAAGGAGCTGAGCAAACTGTAATGAAGTGGTTAAGCAGACTCTAAACACGTGACGCAGCAGGCTCTACACCCGTGACTGAGCAGACACAATTTGGGCAGCTCAGCAGACACCAATGGTGCAGCTCAGCAGACACCAATCATGCAGCTCAGCAGGCAATACTCATGGAGCTGAGCAGGCAGGAATCACTCAGCTCAGCAGGCAAAGATCAAGGAGCTGAGCAGGCACGAATCTCGCAGCTCAGCTGGCAAAAATCAAGGAGCTGAGCAGACTGCCATTAAGTGGCTAAGCAGACTCTAAACACGTGACTCAGCAGGCTTGACACCCGTGACTGAGCACACACGAATCTTGCAGCCCAGCAGACAATACTCCTGGAGCTGAGCAGGCAGGAATCACGCAGCTCAGCAGACAGTAATCAAGGAGCTGAGCAGGCACGAATCACGCAGCTCAGCAGGCAATAATCCTGGAGCTGAGCAAGCAGGAATCACGCAGCTCAGCAGGCAATAATCAAGAAGCAGAGCAGGCAGGAATCAGGCAGCTCAGCAGCCAATAAGCAAGAAGCTAGCAGTCAGGAATCGCGCAGCTCAGCAGGCAATAATCATGGAGCTGAGCTGGCAGGAATCACGCAACTCAGCAGGCAATACTCACGGACCTGAGCAGGCAGGAATCACGCAACTTAGCAGGCAATAATAATTGGAGCTGAAGGCTGTAATGAACTGGATAAGCAGACTCTAATCACGTGATTCAGCCGGCTCCTCTCTGGGGACTGAGCAGGCACTTATTATGCAGCTCAGCAAGCAAAAATCATGGAGCTGAGCAAGCAGGAATCACGCAGCTCAGCAGGCAATAATCATGGAGCTGAGCAAACAGGAATCACGCAGCTCAGCATGCAATAATCAAGAAGCTGAGCAGGCAGGAATCACGCAGCTCAGCAGGCAATAAATATGGAGCTGAGCAAGCAGGAATCACGCAGCTCAGCAGGCAATAATCAAGAAGCTGAGCAGGCAGGAATCACGCAGCTTAGCAGGCAATAATCATGGAGCTGAGCAGACTGTAATGAAGTGGCTAAGCAGACTCTAATCACGTCACTCAGCCGGCTCCTAACCCGGTCTTGAGCAGGCACTAATCACGCAGCTGAGCAGGGACTAATCACACAGCTGATCAGGCACGAGTCAGGCAGCTGAGCAGGGATTAAGCATGCAGCTGAGCAAGCGCTAATCCCTTGATTCAGCAGACCCTGATCACGTGACTGAGCAGGCCCTGATCACGTGGCTGAGCATGCACTGATCACGTGACTGAGCATGCACTGATCACGTGACTGAGAGGCACTGATCACGTGACTGAGAGGCACTGATCACGTGACTGAGCATGCACTGATCACGTGACTGAGAGGCACTGATCACGTGACTGAGAGGCGCTGATCACGTGACTGAGGGGCGCTGATCACGTGACTGAGAGGCGCTGATCACGTGGCTATCATGCACTGATCACGTGCTTCAGGAGGCAATAATCAAAGAGCTGAGCAGGCACTAATCACTTGGCTAAGAGGGCACTAATCACGGAGAGGAGCAGGAAATCGTCAAGGAGCTGAGCAAACTGTAATGAAGTGGTTAAGCAGACTCTAAACACGTGACGCAGCAGGCTCTACACCCGTGACTGAGCAGACACAATTTGGGCAGCTCAGCAGACACCAATGGTGCAGCTCAGCAGACACCAATCATGCAGCTCAGCAGGCAATACTCATGGAGCTGAGCAGGCAGGAATCACTCAGCTCAGCAGGCAAAGATCAAGGAGCTGAGCAGGCACGAATCTCGCAGCTCAGCTGGCAAAAATCAAGGAGCTGAGCAGACTGCCATTAAGTGGCTAAGCAGACTCTAAACACGTGACTCAGCAGGCTTGACACCCGTGACTGAGCACACACGAATCTTGCAGCCCAGCAGACAATACTCCTGGAGCTGAGCAGGCAGGAATCACGCAGCTCAGCAGGCAATAATCAAGGAGCTGAGCAGGCACGAATCACGCAGCTCAGCAGGCAATAATAATTGGAGCTGAAGGCTGTAATGAACTGGATAAGCAGACTCTAATCACGTGATTCAGCCGGCTCCTCTCTGGGGACTGAGCAGGCACTTATTATGCAGCTCAGCAAGCAAAAATCATGGAGCTGAGCAAGCAGGAATCACGCAGCTCAGCAGGCAATAATCATGGAGCTGAGCAAACAGGAATCACGCAGCTCAGCATGCAATAATCAAGTAGCTGAGCAGGCAGGAATCACGCAGCTCAGCAGGCAATAAATATGGAGCTGAGCAAGCAGGAATCACGCAGCTCAGCAGGCAATAATCAAGAAGCTGAGCAGGCAGGAATCACGCAGCTTAGCAGGCAATAATCATGGAGCTGAGCAGACTGTAATGAAGTGGCTAAGCAGACTCTAATCACGTCACTCAGCCGGCTCCTAACCCGGTCTTGAGCAGGCACTAATCACGCAGCTGAGCAGGGACTAATCACACAGCTGATCAGGCACGAGTCAGGCAGCTGAGCAGGGATTAAGCATGCAGCTGAGCAAGCGCTAATCCCTTGATTCAGCAGACCCTGATCACGTGACTGAGCAGGCCCTGATCACGTGGCTGAGCATGCACTGATCACGTGACTGAGCATGCACTGATCACGTGACTGAGAGGCACTGATCACGTGACTGAGAGGCACTGATCACGTGACTGAGCATGCACTGATCACGTGACTGAGAGGCACTGATCACGTGACTGAGAGGCGCTGATCACGTGACTGAGGGGCGCTGATCACGTGACTGAGAGGCGCTGATCACGTGGCTATCATGCACTGATCACGTGCTTCAGGAGGCAATAATCAAAGAGCTGAGCAGGCACTAATCACTTGGCTAAGAGGGCACTAATCACGGAGAGGAGCAGGAAATCGTCAAGGAGCTGAGCAAACTGTAATGAAGTGGTTAAGCAGACTCTAAACACGTGACGCAGCAGGCTCTACACCCGTGACTGAGCAGACACAATTTGGGCAGCTCAGCAGACACCAATGGTGCAGCTCAGCAGACACCAATCATGCAGCTCAGCAGGCAATACTCATGGAGCTGAGCAGGCAGGAATCACTCAGCTCAGCAGGCAAAGATCAAGGAGCTGAGCAGGCACGAATCTCGCAGCTCAGCTGGCAAAAATCAAGGAGCTGAGCAGACTGCCATTAAGTGGCTAAGCAGACTCTAAACACGTGACTCAGCAGGCTTGACACCCGTGACTGAGCACACACGAATCTTGCAGCCCAGCAGACAATACTCCTGGAGCTGAGCAGGCAGGAATCACGCAGCTCAGCAGACAGTAATCAAGGAGCTGAGCAGGCACGAATCACGCAGCTCAGCAGGCAATAATCCTGGAGCTGAGCAAGCAGGAATCACGCAGCTCAGCAGGCAATAATCAAGAAGCAGAGCAGGCAGGAATCAGGCAGCTCAGCAGCCAATAAGCAAGAAGCTAGCAGTCAGGAATCGCGCAGCTCAGCAGGCAATAATCATGGAGCTGAGCTGGCAGGAATCACGCAACTCAGCAGGCAATACTCACGGACCTGAGCAGGCAGGAATCACGCAACTTAGCAGGCAATAATAATTGGAGCTGAAGGCTGTAATGAACTGGATAAGCAGACTCTAATCACGTGATTCAGCCGGCTCCTCTCTGGGGACTGAGCAGGCACTTATTATGCAGCTCAGCAAGCAAAAATCATGGAGCTGAGCAAGCAGGAATCACGCAGCTCAGCAGGCAATAATCAAGAAGCTGAGCAGGCAGGAATCACGCAGCTTAGCAGGCAATAATCATGGAGCTGAGCAGACTGTAATGAAGTGGCTAAGCAGACTCTAATCACGTCACTCAGCCGGCTCCTAACCCGGTCTTGAGCAGGCACTAATCACGCAGCTGAGCAGGGACTAATCACACAGCTGATCAGGCACGAGTCAGGCAGCTGAGCAGGGATTAAGCATGCAGCTGAGCAAGCGCTAATCCCTTGATTCAGCAGACCCTGATCACGTGACTGAGCAGGCCCTGATCACGTGGCTGAGCATGCACTGATCACGTGACTGAGCATGCACTGATCACGTGACTGAGAGGCACTGATCACGTGACTGAGAGGCACTGATCACGTGACTGAGCATGCACTGATCACGTGACTGAGAGGCACTGATCACGTGACTGAGAGGCGCTGATCACGTGACTGAGGGGCGCTGATCACGTGACTGAGAGGCGCTGATCACGTGGCTATCATGCACTGATCACGTGCTTCAGGAGGCAATAATCAAAGAGCTGAGCAGGCACTAATCACTTGGCTAAGAGGGCACTAATCACGGAGAGGAGCAGGAAATCGTCAAGGAGCTGAGCAAACTGTAATGAAGTGGTTAAGCAGACTCTAAACACGTGACGCAGCAGGCTCTACACCCGTGACTGAGCAGACACAATTTGGGCAGCTCAGCAGACACCAATGGTGCAGCTCAGCAGACACCAATCATGCAGCTCAGCAGGCAATACTCATGGAGCTGAGCAGGCAGGAATCACTCAGCTCAGCAGGCAAAGATCAAGGAGCTGAGCAGGCACGAATCTCGCAGCTCAGCTGGCAAAAATCAAGGAGCTGAGCAGACTGCCATTAAGTGGCTAAGCAGACTTAAACACGTGACTCAGCAGGCTTGACACCCGTGACTGAGCACACACGAATCTTGCAGCCCAGCAGACAATACTCCTGGAGCTGAGCAGGCAGGAATCACGCAGCTCAGCAGACAGTAATCAAGGAGCTGAGCAGGCACGAATCACGCAGCTCAGCAGGCAATAATCCTGGAGCTGAGCAAGCAGGAATCACGCAGCTCAGCAGGCAATAATCAAGAAGCAGAGCAGGCAGGAATCAGGCAGCTCAGCAGCCAATAAGCAAGAAGCTAGCAGTCAGGAATCGCGCAGCTCAGCAGGCAATAATCATGGAGCTGAGCTGGCAGGAATCACGCAACTCAGCAGGCAATACTCACGGACCTGAGCAGGCAGGAATCACGCAACTTAGCAGGCAATAATAATTGGAGCTGAAGGCTGTAATGAACTGGATAAGCAGACTCTAATCACGTGATTCAGCCGGCTCCTCTCTGGGGACTGAGCAGGCACTTATTATGCAGCTCAGCAAGCAAAAATCATGGAGCTGAGCAAGCAGGAATCACGCAGCTCAGCAGGCAATAATCATGGAGCTGAGCAAACAGGAATCACGCAGCTCAGCATGCAATAATCAAGAAGCTGAGCAGGCAGGAATCACGCAGCTCAGCAGGCAATAAATATGGAGCTGAGCAAGCAGGAATCACGCAGCTCAGCAGGCAATAATCAAGAAGCTGAGCAGGCAGGAATCACGCAGCTTAGCAGGCAATAATCATGGAGCTGAGCAGACTGTAATGAAGTGGCTAAGCAGACTCTAATCACGTCACTCAGCCGGCTCCTAACCCGGTCTTGAGCAGGCACTAATCACGCAGCTGAGCAGGGACTAATCACACAGCTGATCAGGCACGAGTCAGGCAGCTGAGCAGGGATTAAGCATGCAGCTGAGCAAGCGCTAATCCCTTGATTCAGCAGACCCTGATCACGTGACTGAGCAGGCCCTGATCACGTGGCTGAGCATGCACTGATCACGTGACTGAGCATGCACTGATCACGTGACTGAGAGGCACTGATCACGTGACTGAGAGGCACTGATCACGTGACTGAGCATGCACTGATCACGTGACTGAGAGGCACTGATCACGTGACTGAGAGGCGCTGATCACGTGACTGAGGGGCGCTGATCACGTGACTGAGAGGCGCTGATCACGTGGCTATCATGCACTGATCACGTGCTTCAGGAGGCAATAATCAAAGAGCTGAGCAGGCACTAATCACTTGGCTAAGAGGGCACTAATCACGGAGAGGAGCAGGAAATCGTCAAGGAGCTGAGCAAACTGTAATGAAGTGGTTAAGCAGACTCTAAACACGTGACGCAGCAGGCTCTACACCCGTGACTGAGCAGACACAATTTGGGCAGCTCAGCAGACACCAATGGTGCAGCTCAGCAGACACCAATCATGCAGCTCAGCAGGCAATACTCATGGAGCTGAGCAGGCAGGAATCACTCAGCTCAGCAGGCAAAGATCAAGGAGCTGAGCAGGCACGAATCTCGCAGCTCAGCTGGCAAAAATCAAGGAGCTGAGCAGACTGCCATTAAGTGGCTAAGCAGACTCTAAACACGTGACTCAGCAGGCTTGACACCCGTGACTGAGCACACACGAATCTTGCAGCCCAGCAGACAATACTCCTGGAGCTGAGCAGGCAGGAATCACGCAGCTCAGCAGACAGTAATCAAGGAGCTGAGCAGGCACGAATCACGCAGCTCAGCAGGCAATAATCCTGGAGCTGAGCAAGCAGGAATCACGCAGCTCAGCAGGCAATAATCAAGAAGCAGAGCAGGCAGGAATCAGGCAGCTCAGCAGCCAATAAGCAAGAAGCTAGCAGTCAGGAATCGCGCAGCTCAGCAGGCAATAATCATGGAGCTGAGCTGGCAGGAATCACGCAACTCAGCAGGCAATACTCACGGACCTGAGCAGGCAGGAATCACGCAACTTAGCAGGCAATAATAATTGGAGCTGAAGGCTGTAATGAACTGGATAAGCAGACTCTAATCACGTGATTCAGCCGGCTCCTCTCTGGGGACTGAGCAGGCACTTATTATGCAGCTCAGCAAGCAAAAATCATGGAGCTGAGCAAGCAGGAATCACGCAGCTCAGCAGGCAATAATCAAGAAGCTGAGCAGGCAGGAATCACGCAGCTTAGCAGGCAATAATCATGGAGCTGAGCAGACTGTAATGAAGTGGCTAAGCAGACTCTAATCACGTCACTCAGCCGGCTCCTAACCCGGTCTTGAGCAGGCACTAATCACGCAGCTGAGCAGGGACTAATCACACAGCTGATCAGGCACGAGTCAGGCAGCTGAGCAGGGATTAAGCATGCAGCTGAGCAAGCGCTAATCCCTTGATTCAGCAGACCCTGATCACGTGACTGAGCAGGCCCTGATCACGTGGCTGAGCATGCACTGATCACGTGACTGAGCATGCACTGATCACGTGACTGAGAGGCACTGATCACGTGACTGAGAGGCACTGATCACGTGACTGAGCATGCACTGATCACGTGACTGAGAGGCACTGATCACGTGACTGAGAGGCGCTGATCACGTGACTGAGGGGCGCTGATCACGTGACTGAGAGGCGCTGATCACGTGGCTATCATGCACTGATCACGTGCTTCAGGAGGCAATAATCAAAGAGCTGAGCAGGCACTAATCACTTGGCTAAGAGGGCACTAATCACGGAGAGGAGCAGGAAATCGTCAAGGAGCTGAGCAAACTGTAATGAAGTGGTTAAGCAGACTCTAAACACGTGACGCAGCAGGCTCTACACCCGTGACTGAGCAGACACAATTTGGGCAGCTCAGCAGACACCAATGGTGCAGCTCAGCAGACACCAATCATGCAGCTCAGCAGGCAATACTCATGGAGCTGAGCAGGCAGGAATCACTCAGCTCAGCAGGCAAAGATCAAGGAGCTGAGCAGGCACGAATCTCGCAGCTCAGCTGGCAAAAATCAAGGAGCTGAGCAGACTGCCATTAAGTGGCTAAGCAGACTCTAAACACGTGACTCAGCAGGCTTGACACCCGTGACTGAGCACACACGAATCTTGCAGCCCAGCAGACAATACTCCTGGAGCTGAGCAGGCAGGAATCACGCAGCTCAGCAGACAGTAATCAAGGAGCTGAGCAGGCACGAATCACGCAGCTCAGCAGGCAATAATCCTGGAGCTGAGCAAGCAGGAATCACGCAGCTCAGCAGGCAATAATCAAGAAGCAGAGCAGGCAGGAATCAGGCAGCTCAGCAGCCAATAAGCAAGAAGCTAGCAGTCAGGAATCGCGCAGCTCAGCAGGCAATAATCATGGAGCTGAGCTGGCAGGAATCACGCAACTCAGCAGGCAATACTCACGGACCTGAGCAGGCAGGAATCACGCAACTTAGCAGGCAATAATAATTGGAGCTGAAGGCTGTAATGAACTGGATAAGCAGACTCTAATCACGTGATTCAGCCGGCTCCTCTCTGGGGACTGAGCAGGCACTTATTATGCAGCTCAGCAAGCAAAAATCATGGAGCTGAGCAAGCAGGAATCACGCAGCTCAGCAGGCAATAATCATGGAGCTGAGCAAACAGGAATCACGCAGCTCAGCATGCAATAATCAAGAAGCTGAGCAGGCAGGAATCACGCAGCTCAGCAGGCAATAAATATGGAGCTGAGCAAGCAGGAATCACGCAGCTCAGCAGGCAATAATCAAGAAGCTGAGCAGGCAGGAATCACGCAGCTTAGCAGGCAATAATCATGGAGCTGAGCAGACTGTAATGAAGTGGCTAAGCAGACTCTAATCACGTCACTCAGCCGGCTCCTAACCCGGTCTTGAGCAGGCACTAATCACGCAGCTGAGCAGGGACTAATCACACAGCTGATCAGGCACGAGTCAGGCAGCTGAGCAGGGATTAAGCATGCAGCTGAGCAAGCGCTAATCCCTTGATTCAGCAGACCCTGATCACGTGACTGAGCAGGCCCTGATCACGTGGCTGAGCATGCACTGATCACGTGACTGAGCATGCACTGATCACGTGACTGAGAGGCACTGATCACGTGACTGAGAGGCACTGATCACGTGACTGAGCATGCACTGATCACGTGACTGAGAGGCACTGATCACGTGACTGAGAGGCGCTGATCACGTGACTGAGGGGCGCTGATCACGTGACTGAGAGGCGCTGATCACGTGGCTATCATGCACTGATCACGTGCTTCAGGAGGCAATAATCAAAGAGCTGAGCAGGCACTAATCACTTGGCTAAGAGGGCACTAATCACGGAGAGGAGCAGGAAATCGTCAAGGAGCTGAGCAAACTGTAATGAAGTGGTTAAGCAGACTCTAAACACGTGACGCAGCAGGCTCTACACCCGTGACTGAGCAGACACAATTTGGGCAGCTCAGCAGACACCAATGGTGCAGCTCAGCAGACACCAATCATGCAGCTCAGCAGGCAATACTCATGGAGCTGAGCAGGCAGGAATCACTCAGCTCAGCAGGCAAAGATCAAGGAGCTGAGCAGGCACGAATCTCGCAGCTCAGCTGGCAAAAATCAAGGAGCTGAGCAGACTGCCATTAAGTGGCTAAGCAGACTCTAAACACGTGACTCAGCAGGCTTGACACCCGTGACTGAGCACACACGAATCTTGCAGCCCAGCAGACAATACTCCTGGAGCTGAGCAGGCAGGAATCACGCAGCTCAGCAGACAGTAATCAAGGAGCTGAGCAGGCACGAATCACGCAGCTCAGCAGGCAATAATCCTGGAGCTGAGCAAGCAGGAATCACGCAGCTCAGCAGGCAATAATCAAGAAGCAGAGCAGGCAGGAATCAGGCAGCTCAGCAGCCAATAAGCAAGAAGCTAGCAGCCAGGAATCGCGTAGCTCAGCAGGCAATAATCATGGAGCTGAGCTGGCAGGAATCACGCAACACAGCAGGCAATACTCACGGACCTGAGCAGGCAGGAATCACGCAACTTAGCAGGCAATATTAATTGGAGCTGAAGGCTGTAAAGAACTGGATAAGCAGACTCTAATCACGTGATTCAGCCGGCTCCTCTCTGGGGACTGAGCAGGCACTTATTATGCAGCTCAGCAAGCAAAAATCATGGAGCTGAGCAAGCAGGAATCACGCAGCTCAGCAGGCAATAATCATGGAGCTGAGCAAACAGGAATCACGCAGCTCAGCATGCAATAATCAAGAAGCTGAGCAGGCAGGAATCACGCAGCTCAGCAGGCAATAAATATGGAGCTGAGCAAGCAAGAATCACGCAGCTGAGCAGGCAGGAATCACGCAGCTTAGCAGGCAATAATCATGGAGCTGAGCAGACTGTAATGAAGTGGCTAAGCAGACTCTAATCACGTCACTCAGCCGGCTCCTAACCCGGTCTTGAGCAGGCACTAATCACGCAGCTGAGCAGGGACTAATCACACAGCTGATCAGGCACGAGTCAGGCAGCTGAGCAGGGATTAAGCATGCAGCTGAGCAAGCGCTAATCCCTTGATTCAGCAGACCCTGATCACGTGACTGAGCAGGCCCTGATCACGTGGCTGAGCATGCACTGATCACGTGACTGAGCATGCACTGATCACGTGACTGAGAGGCACTGATCACGTGACTGAGAGGCACTGATCACGTGACTGAGCATGCACTGATCACGTGACTGAGAGGCACTGATCACGTGACTGAGAGGCGCTGATCACGTGACTGAGGGGCGCTGATCACGTGACTGAGAGGCGCTGATCACGTGGCTATCATGCACTGATCACGTGCTTCAGGAGGCAATAATCAAAGAGCTGAGCAGGCACTAATCACTTGGCTAAGAGGGCACTAATCACGGAGAGGAGCAGGAAATCGTCAAGGAGCTGAGCAAACTGTAATGAAGTGGTTAAGCAGACTCTAAACACGTGACGCAGCAGGCTCTACACCCGTGACTGAGCAGACACAATTTGGGCAGCTCAGCAGACACCAATGGTGCAGCTCAGCAGACACCAATCATGCAGCTCAGCAGGCAATACTCATGGAGCTGAGCAGGCAGGAATCACTCAGCTCAGCAGGCAAAGATCAAGGAGCTGAGCAGGCACGAATCTCGCAGCTCAGCTGGCAAAAATCAAGGAGCTGAGCAGACTGCCATTAAGTGGCTAAGCAGACTCTAAACACGTGACTCAGCAGGCTTGACACCCGTGACTGAGCACACACGAATCTTGCAGCCCAGCAGACAATACTCCTGGAGCTGAGCAGGCAGGAATCACGCAGCTCAGCAGACAGTAATCAAGGAGCTGAGCAGGCACGAATCACGCAGCTCAGCAGGCAATAATCCTGGAGCTGAGCAAGCAGGAATCACGCAGCTCAGCAGGCAATAATCAAGAAGCAGAGCAGGCAGGAATCAGGCAGCTCAGCAGCCAATAAGCAAGAAGCTAGCAGTCAGGAATCGCGCAGCTCAGCAGGCAATAATCATGGAGCTGAGCTGGCAGGAATCACGCAACTCAGCAGGCAATACTCACGGACCTGAGCAGGCAGGAATCACGCAACTTAGCAGGCAATAATAATTGGAGCTGAAGGCTGTAATGAACTGGATAAGCAGACTCTAATCACGTGATTCAGCCGGCTCCTCTCTGGGGACTGAGCAGGCACTTATTATGCAGCTCAGCAAGCAAAAATCATGGAGCTGAGCAAGCAGGAATCACGCAGCTCAGCAGGCAATAATCATGGAGCTGAGCAAACAGGAATCACGCAGCTCAGCATGCAATAATCAAGAAGCTGAGCAGGCAGGAATCACGCAGCTCAGCAGGCAATAAATATGGAGCTGAGCAAGCAGGAATCACGCAGCTCAGCAGGCAATAATCAAGAAGCTGAGCAGGCAGGAATCACGCAGCTTAGCAGGCAATAATCATGGAGCTGAGCAGACTGTAATGAAGTGGCTAAGCAGACTCTAATCACGTCACTCAGCCGGCTCCTAACCCGGTCTTGAGCAGGCACTAATCACGCAGCTGAGCAGGGACTAATCACACAGCTGATCAGGCACGAGTCAGGCAGCTGAGCAGGGATTAAGCATGCAGCTGAGCAAGCGCTAATCCCTTGATTCAGCAGACCCTGATCACGTGACTGAGCAGGCCCTGATCACGTGGCTGAGCATGCACTGATCACGTGACTGAGCATGCACTGATCACGTGACTGAGAGGCACTGATCACGTGACTGAGAGGCACTGATCACGTGACTGAGCATGCACTGATCACGTGACTGAGAGGCACTGATCACGTGACTGAGAGGCGCTGATCACGTGACTGAGGGGCGCTGATCACGTGACTGAGAGGCGCTGATCACGTGGCTATCATGCACTGATCACGTGCTTCAGGAGGCAATAATCAAAGAGCTGAGCAGGCACTAATCACTTGGCTAAGAGGGCACTAATCACGGAGAGGAGCAGGAAATCGTCAAGGAGCTGAGCAAACTGTAATGAAGTGGTTAAGCAGACTCTAAACACGTGACGCAGCAGGCTCTACACCCGTGACTGAGCAGACACAATTTGGGCAGCTCAGCAGACACCAATGGTGCAGCTCAGCAGACACCAATCATGCAGCTCAGCAGGCAATACTCATGGAGCTGAGCAGGCAGGAATCACTCAGCTCAGCAGGCAAAGATCAAGGAGCTGAGCAGGCACGAATCTCGCAGCTCAGCTGGCAAAAATCAAGGAGCTGAGCAGACTGCCATTAAGTGGCTAAGCAGACTCTAAACACGTGACTCAGCAGGCTTGACACCCGTGACTGAGCACACACGAATCTTGCAGCCCAGCAGACAATACTCCTGGAGCTGAGCAGGCAGGAATCACGCAGCTCAGCAGACAGTAATCAAGGAGCTGAGCAGGCACGAATCACGCAGCTCAGCAGGCAATAATCCTGGAGCTGAGCAAGCAGGAATCACGCAGCTCAGCAGGCAATAATCAAGAAGCAGAGCAGGCAGGAATCAGGCAGCTCAGCAGCCAATAAGCAAGAAGCTAGCAGTCAGGAATCGCGCAGCTCAGCAGGCAATAATCATGGAGCTGAGCTGGCAGGAATCACGCAACTCAGCAGGCAATACTCACGGACCTGAGCAGGCAGGAATCACGCAACTTAGCAGGCAATAATAATTGGAGCTGAAGGCTGTAATGAACTGGATAAGCAGACTCTAATCACGTGATTCAGCCGGCTCCTCTCTGGGGACTGAGCAGGCACTTATTATGCAGCTCAGCAAGCAAAAATCATGGAGCTGAGCAAGCAGGAATCACGCAGCTCAGCAGGCAATAATCATGGAGCTGAGCAAACAGGAATCACGCAGCTCAGCATGCAATAATCAAGAAGCTGAGCAGGCAGGAATCACGCAGCTCAGCAGGCAATAAATATGGAGCTGAGCAAGCAGGAATCACGCAGCTCAGCAGGCAATAATCAAGAAGCTGAGCAGGCAGGAATCACGCAGCTTAGCAGGCAATAATCATGGAGCTGAGCAGACTGTAATGAAGTGGCTAAGCAGACTCTAATCACGTCACTCAGCCGGCTCCTAACCCGGTCTTGAGCAGGCACTAATCACGCAGCTGAGCAGGGACTAATCACACAGCTGATCAGGCACGAGTCAGGCAGCTGAGCAGGGATTAAGCATGCAGCTGAGCAAGCGCTAATCCCTTGATTCAGCAGACCCTGATCACGTGACTGAGCAGGCCCTGATCACGTGGCTGAGCATGCACTGATCACGTGACTGAGCATGCACTGATCACGTGACTGAGAGGCACTGATCACGTGACTGAGAGGCACTGATCACGTGACTGAGCATGCACTGATCACGTGACTGAGAGGCACTGATCACGTGACTGAGAGGCGCTGATCACGTGACTGAGGGGCGCTGATCACGTGACTGAGAGGCGCTGATCACGTGGCTATCATGCACTGATCACGTGCTTCAGGAGGCAATAATCAAAGAGCTGAGCAGGCACTAATCACTTGGCTAAGAGGGCACTAATCACGGAGAGGAGCAGGAAATCGTCAAGGAGCTGAGCAAACTGTAATGAAGTGGTTAAGCAGACTCTAAACACGTGACGCAGCAGGCTCTACACCCGTGACTGAGCAGACACAATTTGGGCAGCTCAGCAGACACCAATGGTGCAGCTCAGCAGACACCAATCATGCAGCTCAGCAGGCAATACTCATGGAGCTGAGCAGGCAGGAATCACTCAGCTCAGCAGGCAAAGATCAAGGAGCTGAGCAGGCACGAATCTCGCAGCTCAGCTGGCAAAAATCAAGGAGCTGAGCAGACTGCCATTAAGTGGCTAAGCAGACTCTAAACACGTGACTCAGCAGGCTTGACACCCGTGACTGAGCACACACGAATCTTGCAGCCCAGCAGACAATACTCCTGGAGCTGAGCAGGCAGGAATCACGCAGCTCAGCAGACAGTAATCAAGGAGCTGAGCAGGCACGAATCACGCAGCTCAGCAGGCAATAATCCTGGAGCTGAGCAAGCAGGAATCACGCAGCTCAGCAGGCAATAATCAAGAAGCAGAGCAGGCAGGAATCAGGCAGCTCAGCAGCCAATAAGCAAGAAGCTAGCAGTCAGGAATCGCGCAGCTCAGCAGGCAATAATCATGGAGCTGAGCTGGCAGGAATCACGCAACTCAGCAGGCAATACTCACGGACCTGAGCAGGCAGGAATCACGCAACTTAGCAGGCAATAATAATTGGAGCTGAAGGCTGTAATGAACTGGATAAGCAGACTCTAATCACGTGATTCAGCCGGCTCCTCTCTGGGGACTGAGCAGGCACTTATTATGCAGCTCAGCAAGCAAAAATCATGGAGCTGAGCAAGCAGGAATCACGCAGCTCAGCAGGCAATAATCATGGAGCTGAGCAAACAGGAATCACGCAGCTCAGCATGCAATAATCAAGAAGCTGAGCAGGCAGGAATCACGCAGCTCAGCAGGCAATAAATCAGCAGCAAGCTGAGCAGGCAGGAATCACGCAGCTTAGCAGGCAATAATCATGGAGCTGAGCAGACTGTAATGAAGTGGCTAAGCAGACTCTAATCACGTCACTCAGCCGGCTCCTAACCCGGTCTTGAGCAGGCACTAATCACGCAGCTGAGCAGGGACTAATCACACAGCTGATCAGGCACGAGTCAGGCAGCTGAGCAGGGATTAAGCATGCAGCTGAGCAAGCGCTAATCCCTTGATTCAGCAGACCCTGATCACGTGACTGAGCAGGCCCTGATCACGTGGCTGAGCATGCACTGATCACGTGACTGAGCATGCACTGATCACGTGACTGAGAGGCACTGATCACGTGACTGAGAGGCACTGATCACGTGACTGAGCATGCACTGATCACGTGACTGAGAGGCACTGATCACGTGACTGAGAGGCGCTGATCACGTGACTGAGGGGCGCTGATCACGTGACTGAGAGGCGCTGATCACGTGGCTATCATGCACTGATCACGTGCTTCAGGAGGCAATAATCAAAGAGCTGAGCAGGCACTAATCACTTGGCTAAGAGGGCACTAATCACGGAGAGGAGCAGGAAATCGTCAAGGAGCTGAGCAAACTGTAATGAAGTGGTTAAGCAGACTCTAAACACGTGACGCAGCAGGCTCTACACCCGTGACTGAGCAGACACAATTTGGGCAGCTCAGCAGACACCAATGGTGCAGCTCAGCAGACACCAATCATGCAGCTCAGCAGGCAATACTCATGGAGCTGAGCAGGCAGGAATCACTCAGCTCAGCAGGCAAAGATCAAGGAGCTGAGCAGACTGCCATTAAGTGGCTAAGCAGACTCTAAACACGTGACTCAGCAGGCTTGACACCCGTGACTGAGCACACACGAATCTTGCAGCCCAGCAGACAATACTCCTGGAGCTGAGCAGGCAGGAATCACGCAGCTCAGCAGACAGTAATCAAGGAGCTGAGCAGGCACGAATCACGCAGCTCAGCAGGCAATAATCCTGGAGCTGAGCAAGCAGGAATCACGCAGCTCAGCAGGCAATAATCAAGAAGCAGAGCAGGCAGGAATCAGGCAGCTCAGCAGCCAATAAGCAAGAAGCTAGCAGTCAGGAATCGCGCAGCTCAGCAGGCAATAATCATGGAGCTGAGCTGGCAGGAATCACGCAACTCAGCAGGCAATACTCACGGACCTGAGCAGGCAGGAATCACGCAACTTAGCAGGCAATAATAATTGGAGCTGAAGGCTGTAATGAACTGGATAAGCAGACTCTAATCACGTGATTCAGCCGGCTCCTCTCTGGGGACTGAGCAGGCACTTATTATGCAGCTCAGCAAGCAAAAATCATGGAGCTGAGCAAGCAGGAATCACGCAGCTCAGCAGGCAATAATCATGGAGCTGAGCAAACAGGAATCACGCAGCTCAGCATGCAATAATCAAGAAGCTGAGCAGGCAGGAATCACGCAGCTCAGCAGGCAATAAATATGGAGCTGAGCAAGCAGGAATCACGCAGCTCAGCAGGCAATAATCAAGAAGCTGAGCAGGCAGGAATCACGCAGCTTAGCAGGCAATAATCATGGAGCTGAGCAGACTGTAATGAAGTGGCTAAGCAGACTCTAATCACGTCACTCAGCCGGCTCCTAACCCGGTCTTGAGCAGGCACTAATCACGCAGCTGAGCAGGGACTAATCACACAGCTGATCAGGCACGAGTCAGGCAGCTGAGCAGGGATTAAGCATGCAGCTGAGCAAGCGCTAATCCCTTGATTCAGCAGACCCTGATCACGTGACTGAGCAGGCCCTGATCACGTGGCTGAGCATGCACTGATCACGTGACTGAGCATGCACTGATCACGTGACTGAGAGGCACTGATCACGTGACTGAGAGGCACTGATCACGTGACTGAGCATGCACTGATCACGTGACTGAGAGGCACTGATCACGTGACTGAGAGGCGCTGATCACGTGACTGAGGGCGCTGATCACGTGACTGAGAGGCGCTGATCACGTGGCTATCATGCACTGATCACGTGCTTCAGGAGGCAATAATCAAAGAGCTGAGCAGGCACTAATCACTTGGCTAAGAGGGCACTAATCACGGAGAGGAGCAGGAAATCGTCAAGGAGCTGAGCAAACTGTAATGAAGTGGTTAAGCAGACTCTAAACACGTGACGCAGCAGGCTCTACACCCGTGACTGAGCAGACACAATTTGGGCAGCTCAGCAGACACCAATGGTGCAGCTCAGCAGACACCAATCATGCAGCTCAGCAGGCAATACTCATGGAGCTGAGCAGGCAGGAATCACTCAGCTCAGCAGGCAAAGATCAAGGAGCTGAGCAGGCACGAATCTCGCAGCTCAGCTGGCAAAAATCAAGGAGCTGAGCAGACTGCCATTAAGTGGCTAAGCAGACTCTAAACACGTGACTCAGCAGGCTTGACACCCGTGACTGAGCACACACGAATCTTGCAGCCCAGCAGACAATACTCCTGGAGCTGAGCAGGCAGGAATCACGCAGCTCAGCAGACAGTAATCAAGGAGCTGAGCAGGCACGAATCACGCAGCTCAGCAGGCAATAATCCTGGAGCTGAGCAAGCAGGAATCACGCAGCTCAGCAGGCAATAATCAAGAAGCAGAGCAGGCAGGAATCAGGCAGCTCAGCAGCCAATAAGCAAGAAGCTAGCAGTCAGGAATCGCGCAGCTCAGCAGGCAATAATCATGGAGCTGAGCTGGCAGGAATCACGCAACTCAGCAGGCAATACTCACGGACCTGAGCAGGCAGGAATCACGCAACTTAGCAGGCAATAATAATTGGAGCTGAAGGCTGTAATGAACTGGATAAGCAGACTCTAATCACGTGATTCAGCCGGCTCCTCTCTGGGGACTGAGCAGGCACTTATTATGCAGCTCAGCAAGCAAAAATCATGGAGCTGAGCAAGCAGGAATCACGCAGCTCAGCAGGCAATAATCATGGAGCTGAGCAAACAGGAATCACGCAGCTCAGCATGCAATAATCAAGAAGCTGAGCAGGCAGGAATCACGCAGCTCAGCAGGCAATAAATCAAGCAAGCTGAGCAGGCAGGAATCACGCAGCTTAGCAGGCAATAATCATGGAGCTGAGCAGACTGTAATGAAGTGGCTAAGCAGACTCTAATCACGTCACTCAGCCGGCTCCTAACCCGGTCTTGAGCAGGCACTAATCACGCAGCTGAGCAGGGACTAATCACACAGCTGATCAGGCACGAGTCAGGCAGCTGAGCAGGGATTAAGCATGCAGCTGAGCAAGCGCTAATCCCTTGATTCAGCAGACCCTGATCACGTGACTGAGCAGGCCCTGATCACGTGGCTGAGCATGCACTGATCACGTGACTGAGCATGCACTGATCACGTGACTGAGAGGCACTGATCACGTGACTGAGAGGCACTGATCACGTGACTGAGCATGCACTGATCACGTGACTGAGAGGCACTGATCACGTGACTGAGAGGCGCTGATCACGTGACTGAGGGGCGCTGATCACGTGACTGAGAGGCGCTGATCACGTGGCTATCATGCACTGATCACGTGCTTCAGGAGGCAATAATCAAAGAGCTGAGCAGGCACTAATCACTTGGCTAAGAGGGCACTAATCACGGAGAGGAGCAGGAAATCGTCAAGGAGCTGAGCAAACTGTAATGAAGTGGTTAAGCAGACTCTAAACACGTGACGCAGCAGGCTCTACACCCGTGACTGAGCAGACACAATTTGGGCAGCTCAGCAGACACCAATGGTGCAGCTCAGCAGACACCAATCATGCAGCTCAGCAGGCAATACTCATGGAGCTGAGCAGGCAGGAATCACTCAGCTCAGCAGGCAAAGATCAAGGAGCTGAGCAGGCACGAATCTCGCAGCTCAGCTGGCAAAAATCAAGGAGCTGAGCAGACTGCCATTAAGTGGCTAAGCAGACTCTAAACACGTGACTCAGCAGGCTTGACACCCGTGACTGAGCACACACGAATCTTGCAGCCCAGCAGACAATACTCCTGGAGCTGAGCAGGCAGGAATCACGCAGCTCAGCAGACAGTAATCAAGGAGCTGAGCAGGCACGAATCACGCAGCTCAGCAGGCAATAATCCTGGAGCTGAGCAAGCAGGAATCACGCAGCTCAGCAGGCAATAATCAAGAAGCAGAGCAGGCAGGAATCAGGCAGCTCAGCAGCCAATAAGCAAGAAGCTAGCAGTCAGGAATCGCGCAGCTCAGCAGGCAATAATCATGGAGCTGAGCTGGCAGGAATCACGCAACTCAGCAGGCAATACTCACGGACCTGAGCAGGCAGGAATCACGCAACTTAGCAGGCAATAATAATTGGAGCTGAAGGCTGTAATGAACTGGATAAGCAGACTCTAATCACGTGATTCAGCCGGCTCCTCTCTGGGGACTGAGCAGGCACTTATTATGCAGCTCAGCAAGCAAAAATCATGGAGCTGAGCAAGCAGGAATCACGCAGCTCAGCAGGCAATAATCATGGAGCTGAGCAAACAGGAATCACGCAGCTCAGCATGCAATAATCAAGAAGCTGAGCAGGCAGGAATCACGCAGCTCAGCAGGCAATAAATATGGAGCAGCAGCAGGAATCACGCAGCTCAGCAGGCAGAAGCAGCAGGCAGGAATCACGCAGCTTAGCAGGCAATAATCATGGAGCTGAGCAGACTGTAATGAAGTGGCTAAGCAGACTCTAATCACGTCACTCAGCCGGCTCCTAACCCGGTCTTGAGCAGGCACTAATCACGCAGCTGAGCAGGGACTAATCACACAGCTGATCAGGCACGAGTCAGGCAGCTGAGCAGGGATTAAGCATGCAGCTGAGCAAGCGCTAATCCCTTGATTCAGCAGACCCTGATCACGTGACTGAGCAGGCCCTGATCACGTGGCTGAGCATGCACTGATCACGTGACTGAGCATGCACTGATCACGTGACTGAGAGGCACTGATCACGTGACTGAGAGGCACTGATCACGTGACTGAGCATGCACTGATCACGTGACTGAGAGGCACTGATCACGTGACTGAGAGGCGCTGATCACGTGACTGAGGGGCGCTGATCACGTGACTGAGAGGCGCTGATCACGTGGCTATCATGCACTGATCACGTGCTTCAGGAGGCAATAATCAAAGAGCTGAGCAGGCACTAATCACTTGGCTAAGAGGGCACTAATCACGGAGAGGAGCAGGAAATCGTCAAGGAGCTGAGCAAACTGTAATGAAGTGGTTAAGCAGACTCTAAACACGTGACGCAGCAGGCTCTACACCCGTGACTGAGCAGACACAATTTGGGCAGCTCAGCAGACACCAATGGTGCAGCTCAGCAGACACCAATCATGCAGCTCAGCAGGCAATACTCATGGAGCTGAGCAGGCAGGAATCACTCAGCTCAGCAGGCAAAGATCAAGGAGCTGAGCAGGCACGAATCTCGCAGCTCAGCTGGCAAAAATCAAGGAGCTGAGCAGACTGCCATTAAGTGGCTAAGCAGACTCTAAACACGTGACTCAGCAGGCTTGACACCCGTGACTGAGCACACACGAATCTTGCAGCCCAGCAGACAATACTCCTGGAGCTGAGCAGGCAGGAATCACGCAGCTCAGCAGACAGTAATCAAGGAGCTGAGCAGGCACGAATCACGCAGCTCAGCAGGCAATAATCCTGGAGCTGAGCAAGCAGGAATCACGCAGCTCAGCAGGCAATAATCAAGAAGCAGAGCAGGCAGGAATCAGGCAGCTCAGCAGCCAATAAGCAAGAAGCTAGCAGTCAGGAATCGCGCAGCTCAGCAGGCAATAATCATGGAGCTGAGCTGGCAGGAATCACGCAACTCAGCAGGCAATACTCACGGACCTGAGCAGGCAGGAATCACGCAACTTAGCAGGCAATAATAATTGGAGCTGAAGGCTGTAATGAACTGGATAAGCAGACTCTAATCACGTGATTCAGCCGGCTCCTCTCTGGGGACTGAGCAGGCACTTATTATGCAGCTCAGCAAGCAAAAATCATGGAGCTGAGCAAGCAGGAATCACGCAGCTCAGCAGGCAATAATCATGGAGCTGAGCAAACAGGAATCACGCAGCTCAGCATGCAATAATCAAGAAGCTGAGCAGGCAGGAATCACGCAGCTCAGCAGGCAATAAATATGGAGCTGAGCAAGCAGGAATCACGCAGCTCAGCAGGCAATAATCAAGAAGCTGAGCAGGCAGGAATCACGCAGCTTAGCAGGCAATAATCATGGAGCTGAGCAGACTGTAATGAAGTGGCTAAGCAGACTCTAATCACGTCACTCAGCCGGCTCCTAACCCGGTCTTGAGCAGGCACTAATCACGCAGCTGAGCAGGGACTAATCACACAGCTGATCAGGCACGAGTCAGGCAGCTGAGCAGGGATTAAGCATGCAGCTGAGCAAGCGCTAATCCCTTGATTCAGCAGACCCTGATCACGTGACTGAGCAGGCCCTGATCACGTGGCTGAGCATGCACTGATCACGTGACTGAGCATGCACTGATCACGTGACTGAGAGGCACTGATCACGTGACTGAGAGGCACTGATCACGTGACTGAGCATGCACTGATCACGTGACTGAGAGGCACTGATCACGTGACTGAGAGGCGCTGATCACGTGACTGAGGGGCGCTGATCACGTGACTGAGAGGCGCTGATCACGTGGCTATCATGCACTGATCACGTGCTTCAGGAGGCAATAATCAAAGAGCTGAGCAGGCACTAATCACTTGGCTAAGAGGGCACTAATCACGGAGAGGAGCAGGAAATCGTCAAGGAGCTGAGCAAACTGTAATGAAGTGGTTAAGCAGACTCTAAACACGTGACGCAGCAGGCTCTACACCCGTGACTGAGCAGACACAATTTGGGCAGCTCAGCAGACACCAATGGTGCAGCTCAGCAGACACCAATCATGCAGCTCAGCAGGCAATACTCATGGAGCTGAGCAGGCAGGAATCACTCAGCTCAGCAGGCAAAGATCAAGGAGCTGAGCAGGCACGAATCTCGCAGCTCAGCTGGCAAAAATCAAGGAGCTGAGCAGACTGCCATTAAGTGGCTAAGCAGACTCTAAACACGTGACTCAGCAGGCTTGACACCCGTGACTGAGCACACACGAATCTTGCAGCCCAGCAGACAATACTCCTGGAGCTGAGCAGGCAGGAATCACGCAGCTCAGCAGACAGTAATCAAGGAGCTGAGCAGGCACGAATCACGCAGCTCAGCAGGCAATAATCCTGGAGCTGAGCAAGCAGGAATCACGCAGCTCAGCAGGCAATAATCAAGAAGCAGAGCAGGCAGGAATCAGGCAGCTCAGCAGCCAATAAGCAAGAAGCTAGCAGTCAGGAATCGCGCAGCTCAGCAGGCAATAATCATGGAGCTGAGCTGGCAGGAATCACGCAACTCAGCAGGCAATACTCACGGACCTGAGCAGGCAGGAATCACGCAACTTAGCAGGCAATAATAATTGGAGCTGAAGGCTGTAATGAACTGGATAAGCAGACTCTAATCACGTGATTCAGCCGGCTCCTCTCTGGGGACTGAGCAGGCACTTATTATGCAGCTCAGCAAGCAAAAATCATGGAGCTGAGCAAGCAGGAATCACGCAGCTCAGCAGGCAATAATCATGGAGCTGAGCAAACAGGAATCACGCAGCTCAGCATGCAATAATCAAGAAGCTGAGCAGGCAGGAATCACGCAGCTCAGCAGGCAATAAATATGGAGCTGAGCAAGCAGGAATCACGCAGCTCAGCAGGCAGAAGCTGAGCAGGCAGGAATCACGCAGCTTAGCAGGCAATAATCATGGAGCTGAGCAGACTGTAATGAAGTGGCTAAGCAGACTCTAATCACGTCACTCAGCCGGCTCCTAACCCGGTCTTGAGCAGGCACTAATCACGCAGCTGAGCAGGGACTAATCACACAGCTGATCAGGCACGAGTCAGGCAGCTGAGCAGGGATTAAGCATGCAGCTGAGCAAGCGCTAATCCCTTGATTCAGCAGACCCTGATCACGTGACTGAGCAGGCCCTGATCACGTGGCTGAGCATGCACTGATCACGTGACTGAGCATGCACTGATCACGTGACTGAGAGGCACTGATCACGTGACTGAGAGGCACTGATCACGTGACTGAGCATGCACTGATCACGTGACTGAGAGGCACTGATCACGTGACTGAGAGGCGCTGATCACGTGACTGAGGGGCGCTGATCACGTGACTGAGAGGCGCTGATCACGTGGCTATCATGCACTGATCACGTGCTTCAGGAGGCAATAATCAAAGAGCTGAGCAGGCACTAATCACTTGGCTAAGAGGGCACTAATCACGGAGAGGAGCAGGAAATCGTCAAGGAGCTGAGCAAACTGTAATGAAGTGGTTAAGCAGACTCTAAACACGTGACGCAGCAGGCTCTACACCCGTGACTGAGCAGACACAATTTGGGCAGCTCAGCAGACACCAATGGTGCAGCTCAGCAGACACCAATCATGCAGCTCAGCAGGCAATACTCATGGAGCTGAGCAGGCAGGAATCACTCAGCTCAGCAGGCAAAGATCAAGGAGCTGAGCAGGCACGAATCTCGCAGCTCAGCTGGCAAAAATCAAGGAGCTGAGCAGACTGCCATTAAGTGGCTAAGCAGACTCTAAACACGTGACTCAGCAGGCTTGACACCCGTGACTGAGCACACACGAATCTTGCAGCCCAGCAGACAATACTCCTGGAGCTGAGCAGGCAGGAATCACGCAGCTCAGCAGACAGTAATCAAGGAGCTGAGCAGGCACGAATCACGCAGCTCAGCAGGCAATAATCCTGGAGCTGAGCAAGCAGGAATCACGCAGCTCAGCAGGCAATAATCAAGAAGCAGAGCAGGCAGGAATCAGGCAGCTCAGCAGCCAATAAGCAAGAAGCTAGCAGTCAGGAATCGCGCAGCTCAGCAGGCAATAATCATGGAGCTGAGCTGGCAGGAATCACGCAACTCAGCAGGCAATACTCACGGACCTGAGCAGGCAGGAATCACGCAACTTAGCAGGCAATAATAATTGGAGCTGAAGGCTGTAATGAACTGGATAAGCAGACTCTAATCACGTGATTCAGCCGGCTCCTCTCTGGGGACTGAGCAGGCACTTATTATGCAGCTCAGCAAGCAAAAATCATGGAGCTGAGCAAGCAGGAATCACGCAGCTCAGCAGGCAATAATCATGGAGCTGAGCAAACAGGAATCACGCAGCTCAGCATGCAATAATCAAGAAGCTGAGCAGGCAGGAATCACGCAGCTCAGCAGGCAATAAATATGGAGCTGAGCAAGCAGGAATCACGCAGCTCAGCAGGCAATAATCAAGAAGCTGAGCAGGCAGGAATCACGCAGCTTAGCAGGCAATAATCATGGAGCTGAGCAGACTGTAATGAAGTGGCTAAGCAGACTCTAATCACGTCACTCAGCCGGCTCCTAACCCGGTCTTGAGCAGGCACTAATCACGCAGCTGAGCAGGGACTAATCACACAGCTGATCAGGCACGAGTCAGGCAGCTGAGCAGGGATTAAGCATGCAGCTGAGCAAGCGCTAATCCCTTGATTCAGCAGACCCTGATCACGTGACTGAGCAGGCCCTGATCACGTGGCTGAGCATGCACTGATCACGTGACTGAGCATGCACTGATCACGTGACTGAGAGGCACTGATCACGTGACTGAGAGGCACTGATCACGTGACTGAGCATGCACTGATCACGTGACTGAGAGGCACTGATCACGTGACTGAGAGGCGCTGATCACGTGACTGAGGGGCGCTGATCACGTGACTGAGAGGCGCTGATCACGTGGCTATCATGCACTGATCACGTGCTTCAGGAGGCAATAATCAAAGAGCTGAGCAGGCACTAATCACTTGGCTAAGAGGGCACTAATCACGGAGAGGAGCAGGAAATCGTCAAGGAGCTGAGCAAACTGTAATGAAGTGGTTAAGCAGACTCTAAACACGTGACGCAGCAGGCTCTACACCCGTGACTGAGCAGACACAATTTGGGCAGCTCAGCAGACACCAATGGTGCAGCTCAGCAGACACCAATCATGCAGCTCAGCAGGCAATACTCATGGAGCTGAGCAGGCAGGAATCACTCAGCTCAGCAGGCAAAGATCAAGGAGCTGAGCAGGCACGAATCTCGCAGCTCAGCTGGCAAAAATCAAGGAGCTGAGCAGACTGCCATTAAGTGGCTAAGCAGACTCTAAACACGTGACTCAGCAGGCTTGACACCCGTGACTGAGCACACACGAATCTTGCAGCCCAGCAGACAATACTCCTGGAGCTGAGCAGGCAGGAATCACGCAGCTCAGCAGACAGTAATCAAGGAGCTGAGCAGGCACGAATCACGCAGCTCAGCAGGCAATAATCCTGGAGCTGAGCAAGCAGGAATCACGCAGCTCAGCAGGCAATAATCAAGAAGCAGAGCAGGCAGGAATCAGGCAGCTCAGCAGCCAATAAGCAAGAAGCTAGCAGTCAGGAATCGCGCAGCTCAGCAGGCAATAATCATGGAGCTGAGCTGGCAGGAATCACGCAACTCAGCAGGCAATACTCACGGACCTGAGCAGGCAGGAATCACGCAACTTAGCAGGCAATAATAATTGGAGCTGAAGGCTGTAATGAACTGGATAAGCAGACTCTAATCACGTGATTCAGCCGGCTCCTCTCTGGGGACTGAGCAGGCACTTATTATGCAGCTCAGCAAGCAAAAATCATGGAGCTGAGCAAGCAGGAATCACGCAGCTCAGCAGGCAATAATCATGGAGCTGAGCAAACAGGAATCACGCAGCTCAGCATGCAATAATCAAGAAGCTGAGCAGGCAGGAATCACGCAGCTCAGCAGGCAATAAATATGGAGCTGAGCAAGCAGGAATCACGCAGCTCAGCAGGCAATAATCAAGAAGCTGAGCAGGCAGGAATCACGCAGCTTAGCAGGCAATAATCATGGAGCTGAGCAGACTGTAATGAAGTGGCTAAGCAGACTCTAATCACGTCACTCAGCCGGCTCCTAACCCGGTCTTGAGCAGGCACTAATCACGCAGCTGAGCAGGGACTAATCACACAGCTGATCAGGCACGAGTCAGGCAGCTGAGCAGGGATTAAGCATGCAGCTGAGCAAGCGCTAATCCCTTGATTCAGCAGACCCTGATCACGTGACTGAGCAGGCCCTGATCACGTGGCTGAGCATGCACTGATCACGTGACTGAGCATGCACTGATCACGTGACTGAGAGGCACTGATCACGTGACTGAGAGGCACTGATCACGTGACTGAGCACACTGATGACTGAGAGGCACTGATCACGTGACTGAGAGGCGCTGATCACGTGACTGAGGGGCGCTGATCACGTGACTGAGAGGCGCTGATCACGTGGCTATCATGCACTGATCACGTGCTTCAGGAGGCAATAATCAAAGAGCTGAGCAGGCACTAATCACTTGGCTAAGAGGGCACTAATCACGGAGAGGAGCAGGAAATCGTCAAGGAGCTGAGCAAACTGTAATGAAGTGGTTAAGCAGACTCTAAACACGTGACGCAGCAGGCTCTACACCCGTGACTGAGCAGACACAATTTGGGCAGCTCAGCAGACACCAATGGTGCAGCTCAGCAGACACCAATCATGCAGCTCAGCAGGCAATACTCATGGAGCTGAGCAGGCAGGAATCACTCAGCTCAGCAGGCAAAGATCAAGGAGCTGAGCAGGCACGAATCTCGCAGCTCAGCTGGCAAAAATCAAGGAGCTGAGCAGACTGCCATTAAGTGGCTAAGCAGACTCTAAACACGTGACTCAGCAGGCTTGACACCCGTGACTGAGCACACACGAATCTTGCAGCCCAGCAGACAATACTCCTGGAGCTGAGCAGGCAGGAATCACGCAGCTCAGCAGACAGTAATCAAGGAGCTGAGCAGGCACGAATCACGCAGCTCAGCAGGCAATAATCCTGGAGCTGAGCAAGCAGGAATCACGCAGCTCAGCAGGCAATAATCAAGAAGCAGAGCAGGCAGGAATCAGGCAGCTCAGCAGCCAATAAGCAAGAAGCTAGCAGTCAGGAATCGCGCAGCTCAGCAGGCAATAATCATGGAGCTGAGCTGGCAGGAATCACGCAACTCAGCAGGCAATACTCACGGACCTGAGCAGGCAGGAATCACGCAACTTAGCAGGCAATAATAATTGGAGCTGAAGGCTGTAATGAACTGGATAAGCAGACTCTAATCACGTGATTCAGCCGGCTCCTCTCTGGGGACTGAGCAGGCACTTATTATGCAGCTCAGCAAGCAAAAATCATGGAGCTGAGCAAGCAGGAATCACGCAGCTCAGCAGGCAATAATCATGGAGCTGAGCAAACAGGAATCACGCAGCTCAGCATGCAATAATCAAGAAGCTGAGCAGGCAGGAATCACGCAGCTCAGCAGGCAATAAATATGGAGCTGAGCAAGCAGGAATCACGCAGCTCAGCAGGCAATAATCAAGAAGCTGAGCAGGCAGGAATCACGCAGCTTAGCAGGCAATAATCATGGAGCTGAGCAGACTGTAATGAAGTGGCTAAGCAGACTCTAATCACGTCACTCAGCCGGCTCCTAACCCGGTCTTGAGCAGGCACTAATCACGCAGCTGAGCAGGGACTAATCACACAGCTGATCAGGCACGAGTCAGGCAGCTGAGCAGGGATTAAGCATGCAGCTGAGCAAGCGCTAATCCCTTGATTCAGCAGACCCTGATCACGTGAGCTGACTGAGCATGCACTGATCACGTGACTGAGCATGCACTGATCACGTGACTGAGAGGCACTGATCACGTGACTGAGAGGCACTGATCACGTGACTGAGAGGCACTGATCACGTGACTGAGAGGCGCTGATCACGTGACTGAGGGCGCTGATCACGTGACTGATCACTAATCACGTGCTTCAGGAGGCAATAATCAAAGAGCTGAGCAGGCACTAATCACTTGGCTAAGAGGGCACTAATCACGGAGAGGAGCAGGAAATCGTCAAGGAGCTGAGCAAACTGTAATGAAGTGGTTAAGCAGACTCTAAACACGTGACGCAGCAGGCTCTACACCCGTGACTGAGCAGACACAATTTGGGCAGCTCAGCAGACACCAATGGTGCAGCTCAGCAGACACCAATCATGCAGCTCAGCAGGCAATACTCATGGAGCTGAGCAGGCAGGAATCACTCAGCTCAGCAGGCAAAGATCAAGGAGCTGAGCAGGCACGAATCTCGCAGCTCAGCTGGCAAAAATCAAGGAGCTGAGCAGACTGCCATTAAGTGGCTAAGCAGACTCTAAACACGTGACTCAGCAGGCTTGACACCCGTGACTGAGCACACACGAATCTTGCAGCCCAGCAGACAATACTCCTGGAGCTGAGCAGGCAGGAATCACGCAGCTCAGCAGACAGTAATCAAGGAGCTGAGCAGGCACGAATCACGCAGCTCAGCAGGCAATAATCCTGGAGCTGAGCAAGCAGGAATCACGCAGCTCAGCAGGCAATAATCAAGAAGCAGAGCAGGCAGGAATCAGGCAGCTCAGCAGCCAATAAGCAAGAAGCTAGCAGTCAGGAATCGCGCAGCTCAGCAGGCAATAATCATGGAGCTGAGCTGGCAGGAATCACGCAACTCAGCAGGCAATACTCACGGACCTGAGCAGGCAGGAATCACGCAACTTAGCAGGCAATAATAATTGGAGCTGAAGGCTGTAATGAACTGGATAAGCAGACTCTAATCACGTGATTCAGCCGGCTCCTCTCTGGGGACTGAGCAGGCACTTATTATGCAGCTCAGCAAGCAAAAATCATGGAGCTGAGCAAGCAGGAATCACGCAGCTCAGCAGGCAATAATCATGGAGCTGAGCAAACAGGAATCACGCAGCTCAGCATGCAATAATCAAGAAGCTGAGCAGGCAGGAATCACGCAGCTCAGCAGGCAATAAATATGGAGCTGAGCAAGCAGGAATCACGCAGCTCAGCAGGCAATAATCAAGAAGCTGAGCAGGCAGGAATCACGCAGCTTAGCAGGCAATAATCATGGAGCTGAGCAGACTGTAATGAAGTGGCTAAGCAGACTCTAATCACGTCACTCAGCCGGCTCCTAACCCGGTCTTGAGCAGGCACTAATCACGCAGCTGAGCAGGGACTAATCACACAGCTGATCAGGCACGAGTCAGGCAGCTGAGCAGGGATTAAGCATGCAGCTGAGCAAGCGCTAATCCCTTGATTCAGCAGACCCTGATCACGTGACTGAGCAGGCCCTGATCACGTGGCTGAGCATGCACTGATCACGTGACTGAGCATGCACTGATCACGTGACTGAGAGGCACTGATCACGTGACTGAGAGGCACTGATCACGTGACTGAGCATGCACTGATCACGTGACTGAGAGGCACTGATCACGTGACTGAGAGGCGCTGATCACGTGACTGAGGGGCGCTGATCACGTGACTGAGAGGCGCTGATCACGTGGCTATCATGCACTGATCACGTGCTTCAGGAGGCAATAATCAAAGAGCTGAGCAGGCACTAATCACTTGGCTAAGAGGGCACTAATCACGGAGAGGAGCAGGAAATCGTCAAGGAGCTGAGCAAACTGTAATGAAGTGGTTAAGCAGACTCTAAACACGTGACGCAGCAGGCTCTACACCCGTGACTGAGCAGACACAATTTGGGCAGCTCAGCAGACACCAATGGTGCAGCTCAGCAGACACCAATCATGCAGCTCAGCAGGCAATACTCATGGAGCTGAGCAGGCAGGAATCACTCAGCTCAGCAGGCAAAGATCAAGGAGCTGAGCAGGCACGAATCTCGCAGCTCAGCTGGCAAAAATCAAGGAGCTGAGCAGACTGCCATTAAGTGGCTAAGCAGACTCTAAACACGTGACTCAGCAGGCTTGACACCCGTGACTGAGCACACACGAATCTTGCAGCCCAGCAGACAATACTCCTGGAGCTGAGCAGGCAGGAATCACGCAGCTCAGCAGACAGTAATCAAGGAGCTGAGCAGGCACGAATCACGCAGCTCAGCAGGCAATAATCCTGGAGCTGAGCAAGCAGGAATCACGCAGCTCAGCAGGCAATAATCAAGAAGCAGAGCAGGCAGGAATCAGGCAGCTCAGCAGCCAATAAGCAAGAAGCTAGCAGTCAGGAATCGCGCAGCTCAGCAGGCAATAATCATGGAGCTGAGCTGGCAGGAATCACGCAACTCAGCAGGCAATACTCACGGACCTGAGCAGGCAGGAATCACGCAACTTAGCAGGCAATAATAATTGGAGCTGAAGGCTGTAATGAACTGGATAAGCAGACTCTAATCACGTGATTCAGCCGGCTCCTCTCTGGGGACTGAGCAGGCACTTATTATGCAGCTCAGCAAGCAAAAATCATGGAGCTGAGCAAGCAGGAATCACGCAGCTCAGCAGGCAATAATCATGGAGCTGAGCAGGCAGGAATCACGCAGCTCAGCAGGCAATAATCATGGAGCTGAGCAGACTGTAATGAAGTGGCTAAGCAGACTCTAATCACGTCACTCAGCCGGCTCCTAACCCGGTCTTGAGCAGGCACTAATCACGCAGCTGAGCAGGGACTAATCACACAGCTGATCAGGCACGAGTCAGGCAGCTGAGCAGGGATTAAGCATGCAGCTGAGCAAGCGCTAATCCCTTGATTCAGCAGACCCTGATCACGTGACTGAGCAGGCCCTGATCACGTGGCTGAGCATGCACTGATCACGTGACTGAGCATGCACTGATCACGTGACTGAGAGGCACTGATCACGTGACTGAGAGGCACTGATCACCTGACTGAGCATGCACTGATCACGTGACTGAGAGGCACTGATCACGTGACTGAGAGGCGCTGATCACGTGACTGAGGGGCGCTGATCACGTGACTGAGAGGCGCTGATCACGTGGCTATCATGCACTGATCACGTGCTTCAGGAGGCAATAATCAAAGAGCTGAGCAGGCACTAATCACTTGGCTAAGAGGGCACTAATCACGGAGAGGAGCAGGAAATCGTCAAGGAGCTGAGCAAACTGTAATGAAGTGGTTAAGCAGACTCTAAACACGTGACGCAGCAGGCTCTACACCCGTGACTGAGCAGACACAATTTGGGCAGCTCAGCAGACACCAATGGTGCAGCTCAGCAGACACCAATCATGCAGCTCAGCAGGCAATACTCATGGAGCTGAGCAGGCAGGAATCACTCAGCTCAGCAGGCAAAGATCAAGGAGCTGAGCAGGCACGAATCTCGCAGCTCAGCTGGCAAAAATCAAGGAGCTGAGCAGACTGCCATTAAGTGGCTAAGCAGACTCTAAACACGTGACTCAGCAGGCTTGACACCCGTGACTGAGCACACACGAATCTTGCAGCCCAGCAGACAATACTCCTGGAGCTGAGCAGGCAGGAATCACGCAGCTCAGCAGACAGTAATCAAGGAGCTGAGCAGGCACGAATCACGCAGCTCAGCAGGCAATAATCCTGGAGCTGAGCAAGCAGGAATCACGCAGCTCAGCAGGCAATAATCAAGAAGCAGAGCAGGCAGGAATCAGGCAGCTCAGCAGCCAATAAGCAAGAAGCTAGCAGTCAGGAATCGCGCAGCTCAGCAGGCAATAATCATGGAGCTGAGCTGGCAGGAATCACGCAACTCAGCAGGCAATACTCACGGACCTGAGCAGGCAGGAATCACGCAACTTAGCAGGCAATAATAATTGGAGCTGAAGGCTGTAATGAACTGGATAAGCAGACTCTAATCACGTGATTCAGCCGGCTCCTCTCTGGGGACTGAGCAGGCACTTATTATGCAGCTCAGCAAGCAAAAATCATGGAGCTGAGCAAGCAGGAATCACGCAGCTCAGCAGGCAATAATCATGGAGCTGAGCAAACAGGAATCACGCAGCTCAGCATGCAATAATCAAGAAGCTGAGCAGGCAGGAATCACGCAGCTCAGCAGGCAATAAATATGGAGCTGAGCAAGCAGGAATCACGCAGCTCAGCAGGCAATAATCAAGAAGCTGAGCAGGCAGGAATCACGCAGCTTAGCAGGCAATAATCATGGAGCTGAGCAGACTGTAATGAAGTGGCTAAGCAGACTCTAATCACGTCACTCAGCCGGCTCCTAACCCGGTCTTGAGCAGGCACTAATCACGCAGCTGAGCAGGGACTAATCACACAGCTGATCAGGCACGAGTCAGGCAGCTGAGCAGGGATTAAGCATGCAGCTGAGCAAGCGCTAATCCCTTGATTCAGCAGACCCTGATCACGTGACTGAGCAGGCCCTGATCACGTGGCTGAGCATGCACTGATCACGTGACTGAGCATGCACTGATCACGTGACTGAGAGGCACTGATCACGTGACTGAGAGGCACTGATCACGTGACTGAGCATGCACTGATCACGTGACTGAGAGGCACTGATCACGTGACTGAGAGGCGCTGATCACGTGACTGAGGGGCGCTGATCACGTGACTGAGAGGCGCTGATCACGTGGCTATCATGCACTGATCACGTGCTTCAGGAGGCAATAATCAAAGAGCTGAGCAGGCACTAATCACTTGGCTAAGAGGGCACTAATCACGGAGAGGAGCAGGAAATCGTCAAGGAGCTGAGCAAACTGTAATGAAGTGGTTAAGCAGACTCTAAACACGTGACGCAGCAGGCTCTACACCCGTGACTGAGCAGACACAATTTGGGCAGCTCAGCAGACACCAATGGTGCAGCTCAGCAGACACCAATCATGCAGCTCAGCAGGCAATACTCATGGAGCTGAGCAGGCAGGAATCACTCAGCTCAGCAGGCAAAGATCAAGGAGCTGAGCAGGCACGAATCTCGCAGCTCAGCTGGCAAAAATCAAGGAGCTGAGCAGACTGCCATTAAGTGGCTAAGCAGACTCTAAACACGTGACTCAGCAGGCTTGACACCCGTGACTGAGCACACACGAATCTTGCAGCCCAGCAGACAATACTCCTGGAGCTGAGCAGGCAGGAATCACGCAGCTCAGCAGACAGTAATCAAGGAGCTGAGCAGGCACGAATCACGCAGCTCAGCAGGCAATAATGGAGCTGAAGGCTGTAATGAACTGGATAAGCAGACTCTAATCACGTGATTCAGCCGGCTCCTCTCTGGGGACTGAGCAGGCACTTATTATGCAGCTCAGCAAGCAAAAATCATGGAGCTGAGCAAGCAGGAATCACGCAGCTCAGCAGGCAATAATCATGGAGCTGAGCAAACAGGAATCACGCAGCTCAGCATGCAATAATCAAGAAGCTGAGCAGGCAGGAATCACGCAGCTCAGCAGGCAATAAATATGGAGCTGAGCAAGCAGGAATCACGCAGCTCAGCAGGCAATAATCAAGAAGCTGAGCAGGCAGGAATCACGCAGCTTAGCAGGCAATAATCATGGAGCTGAGCAGACTGTAATGAAGTGGCTAAGCAGACTCTAATCACGTCACTCAGCCGGCTCCTAACCCGGTCTTGAGCAGGCACTAATCACGCAGCTGAGCAGGGACTAATCACACAGCTGATCAGGCACGAGTCAGGCAGCTGAGCAGGGATTAAGCATGCAGCTGAGCAAGCGCTAATCCCTTGATTCAGCAGACCCTGATCACGTGACTGAGCAGGCCCTGATCACGTGGCTGAGCATGCACTGATCACGTGACTGAGCATGCACTGATCACGTGACTGAGAGGCACTGATCACGTGACTGAGAGGCACTGATCACGTGACTGAGCATGCACTGATCACGTGACTGAGAGGCACTGATCACGTGACTGAGAGGCGCTGATCACGTGACTGAGGGGCGCTGATCACGTGACTGAGAGGCGCTGATCACGTGGCTATCATGCACTGATCACGTGCTTCAGGAGGCAATAATCAAAGAGCTGAGCAGGCACTAATCACTTGGCTAAGAGGGCACTAATCACGGAGAGGAGCAGGAAATCGTCAAGGAGCTGAGCAAACTGTAATGAAGTGGTTAAGCAGACTCTAAACACGTGACGCAGCAGGCTCTACACCCGTGACTGAGCAGACACAATTTGGGCAGCTCAGCAGACACCAATGGTGCAGCTCAGCAGACACCAATCATGCAGCTCAGCAGGCAATACTCATGGAGCTGAGCAGGCAGGAATCACTCAGCTCAGCAGGCAAAGATCAAGGAGCTGAGCAGGCACGAATCTCGCAGCTCAGCTGGCAAAAATCAAGGAGCTGAGCAGACTGCCATTAAGTGGCTAAGCAGACTCTAAACACGTGACTCAGCAGGCTTGACACCCGTGACTGAGCACACACGAATCTTGCAGCCCAGCAGACAATACTCCTGGAGCTGAGCAGGCAGGAATCACGCAGCTCAGCAGACAGTAATCAAGGAGCTGAGCAGGCACGAATCACGCAGCTCAGCAGGCAATAATCCTGGAGCTGAGCAAGCAGGAATCACGCAGCTCAGCAGGCAATAATCAAGAAGCAGAGCAGGCAGGAATCAGGCAGCTCAGCAGCCAATAAGCAAGAAGCTAGCAGTCAGGAATCGCGCAGCTCAGCAGGCAATAATCATGGAGCTGAGCTGGCAGGAATCACGCAACTCAGCAGGCAATACTCACGGACCTGAGCAGGCAGGAATCACGCAACTTAGCAGGCAATAATAATTGGAGCTGAAGGCTGTAATGAACTGGATAAGCAGACTCTAATCACGTGATTCAGCCGGCTCCTCTCTGGGGACTGAGCAGGCACTTATTATGCAGCTCAGCAAGCAAAAATCATGGAGCTGAGCAAGCAGGAATCACGCAGCTCAGCAGGCAATAATCAAGAAGCTGAGCAGGCAGGAATCACGCAGCTCAGCAGGCAATAATCATGGAGCTGAGCAGACTGTAATGAAGTGGCTAAGCAGACTCTAATCACGTCACTCAGCCGGCTCCTAACCCGGTCTTGAGCAGGCACTAATCACGCAGCTGAGCAGGGACTAATCACACAGCTGATCAGGCACGAGTCAGGCAGCTGAGCAGGGATTAAGCATGCAGCTGAGCAAGCGCTAATCCCTTGATTCAGCAGACCCTGATCACGTGACTGAGCAGGCCCTGATCACGTGGCTGAGCATGCACTGATCACGTGACTGAGCATGCACTGATCACGTGACTGAGAGGCACTGATCACGTGACTGAGAGGCACTGATCACGTGACTGAGCATGCACTGATCACGTGACTGAGAGGCACTGATCACGTGACTGAGAGGCGCTGATCACGTGACTGAGGGGCGCTGATCACGTGACTGAGAGGCGCTGATCACGTGGCTATCATGCACTGATCACGTGCTTCAGGAGGCAATAATCAAAGAGCTGAGCAGGCACTAATCACTTGGCTAAGAGGGCACTAATCACGGAGAGGAGCAGGAAATCGTCAAGGAGCTGAGCAAACTGTAATGAAGTGGTTAAGCAGACTCTAAACACGTGACGCAGCAGGCTCTACACCCGTGACTGAGCAGACACAATTTGGGCAGCTCAGCAGACACCAATGGTGCAGCTCAGCAGACACCAATCATGCAGCTCAGCAGGCAATACTCATGGAGCTGAGCAGGCAGGAATCACTCAGCTCAGCAGGCAAAGATCAAGGAGCTGAGCAGGCACGAATCTCGCAGCTCAGCTGGCAAAAATCAAGGAGCTGAGCAGACTGCCATTAAGTGGCTAAGCAGACTCTAAACACGTGACTCAGCAGGCTTGACACCCGTGACTGAGCACACACGAATCTTGCAGCCCAGCAGACAATACTCCTGGAGCTGAGCAGGCAGGAATCACGCAGCTCAGCAGACAGTAATCAAGGAGCTGAGCAGGCACGAATCACGCAGCTCAGCAGGCAATAATCCTGGAGCTGAGCAAGCAGGAATCACGCAGCTCAGCAGGCAATAATCAAGAAGCAGAGCAGGCAGGAATCAGGCAGCTCAGCAGCCAATAAGCAAGAAGCTAGCAGTCAGGAATCGCGCAGCTCAGCAGGCAATAATCATGGAGCTGAGCTGGCAGGAATCACGCAACTCAGCAGGCAATACTCACGGACCTGAGCAGGCAGGAATCACGCAACTTAGCAGGCAATAATAATTGGAGCTGAAGGCTGTAATGAACTGGATAAGCAGACTCTAATCACGTGATTCAGCCGGCTCCTCTCTGGGGACTGAGCAGGCACTTATTATGCAGCTCAGCAAGCAAAAATCATGGAGCTGAGCAAGCAGGAATCACGCAGCTCAGCAGGCAATAATCATGGAGCTGAGCAAACAGGAATCACGCAGCTCAGCATGCAATAATCAAGAAGCTGAGCAGGCAGGAATCACGCAGCTCAGCAGGCAATAAATATGGAGCTGAGCAAGCAGGAATCACGCAGCTCAGCAGGCAATAATCAAGAAGCTGAGCAGGCAGGAATCACGCAGCTTAGCAGGCAATAATCATGGAGCTGAGCAGACTGTAATGAAGTGGCTAAGCAGACTCTAATCACGTCACTCAGCCGGCTCCTAACCCGGTCTTGAGCAGGCACTAATCACGCAGCTGAGCAGGGACTAATCACACAGCTGATCAGGCACGAGTCAGGCAGCTGAGCAGGGATTAAGCATGCAGCTGAGCAAGCGCTAATCCCTTGATTCAGCAGACCCTGATCACGTGACTGAGCAGGCCCTGATCACGTGGCTGAGCATGCACTGATCACGTGACTGAGCATGCACTGATCACGTGACTGAGAGGCACTGATCACGTGACTGAGAGGCACTGATCACGTGACTGAGCATGCACTGATCACGTGACTGAGAGGCACTGATCACGTGACTGAGAGGCGCTGATCACGTGACTGAGATCACGTGACTGAGAGGCGCTGATCACGTGGCTATCATGCACTGATCACGTGCTTCAGGAGGCAATAATCAAAGAGCTGAGCAGGCACTAATCACTTGGCTAAGAGGGCACTAATCACGGAGAGGAGCAGGAAATCGTCAAGGAGCTGAGCAAACTGTAATGAAGTGGTTAAGCAGACTCTAAACACGTGACGCAGCAGGCTCTACACCCGTGACTGAGCAGACACAATTTGGGCAGCTCAGCAGACACCAATGGTGCAGCTCAGCAGACACCAATCATGCAGCTCAGCAGGCAATACTCATGGAGCTGAGCAGGCAGGAATCACTCAGCTCAGCAGGCAAAGATCAAGGAGCTGAGCAGGCACGAATCTCGCAGCTCAGCTGGCAAAAATCAAGGAGCTGAGCAGACTGCCATTAAGTGGCTAAGCAGACTCTAAACACGTGACTCAGCAGGCTTGACACCCGTGACTGAGCACACACGAATCTTGCAGCCCAGCAGACAATACTCCTGGAGCTGAGCAGGCAGGAATCACGCAGCTCAGCAGACAGTAATCAAGGAGCTGAGCAGGCAGGAATCACGCAACTCAGCAGGCAATAATAATTGGAGCTGAAGGCTGTAATGAACTGGATAAGCAGACTCTAATCACGTGATTCAGCCGGCTCCTCTCTGGGGACTGAGCAGGCACTTATTATGCAGCTCAGCAAGCAAAAATCATGGAGCTGAGCAAGCAGGAATCACGCAGCTCAGCAGGCAATAATCATGGAGCTGAGCAAACAGGAATCACGCAGCTCAGCATGCAATAATCAAGAAGCTGAGCAGGCAGGAATCACGCAGCTCAGCAGGCAATAAATATGGAGCTGAGCAAGCAGGAATCACGCAGCTCAGCAGGCAATAATCAAGAAGCTGAGCAGGCAGGAATCACGCAGCTTAGCAGGCAATAATCATGGAGCTGAGCAGACTGTAATGAAGTGGCTAAGCAGACTCTAATCACGTCACTCAGCCGGCTCCTAACCCGGTCTTGAGCAGGCACTAATCACGCAGCTGAGCAGGGACTAATCACACAGCTGATCAGGCACGAGTCAGGCAGCTGAGCAGGGATTAAGCATGCAGCTGAGCAAGCGCTAATCCCTTGATTCAGCAGACCCTGATCACGTGACTGAGCAGGCCCTGATCACGTGGCTGAGCATGCACTGATCACGTGACTGAGCATGCACTGATCACGTGACTGAGAGGCACTGATCACGTGACTGAGAGGCACTGATCACGTGACTGAGCATGCACTGATCACGTGACTGAGAGGCACTGATCACGTGACTGAGAGGCGCTGATCACGTGACTGAGGGGCGCTGATCACGTGACTGAGAGGCGCTGATCACGTGGCTATCATGCACTGATCACGTGCTTCAGGAGGCAATAATCAAAGAGCTGAGCAGGCACTAATCACTTGGCTAAGAGGGCACTAATCACGGAGAGGAGCAGGAAATCGTCAAGGAGCTGAGCAAACTGTAATGAAGTGGTTAAGCAGACTCTAAACACGTGACGCAGCAGGCTCTACACCCGTGACTGAGCAGACACAATTTGGGCAGCTCAGCAGACACCAATGGTGCAGCTCAGCAGACACCAATCATGCAGCTCAGCAGGCAATACTCATGGAGCTGAGCAGGCAGGAATCACTCAGCTCAGCAGGCAAAGATCAAGGAGCTGAGCAGGCACGAATCTCGCAGCTCAGCTGGCAAAAATCAAGGAGCTGAGCAGACTGCCATTAAGTGGCTAAGCAGACTCTAAACACGTGACTCAGCAGGCTTGACACCCGTGACTGAGCACACACGAATCTTGCAGCCCAGCAGACAATACTCCTGGAGCTGAGCAGGCAGGAATCACGCAGCTCAGCAGACAGTAATCAAGGAGCTGAGCAGGCACGAATCACGCAGCTCAGCAGGCAATAATCCTGGAGCTGAGCAAGCAGGAATCACGCAGCTCAGCAGGCAATAATCAAGAAGCAGAGCAGGCAGGAATCAGGCAGCTCAGCAGCCAATAAGCAAGAAGCTAGCAGTCAGGAATCGCGCAGCTCAGCAGGCAATAATCATGGAGCTGAGCTGGCAGGAATCACGCAACTCAGCAGGCAATACTCACGGACCTGAGCAGGCAGGAATCACGCAACTTAGCAGGCAATAATAATTGGAGCTGAAGGCTGTAATGAACTGGATAAGCAGACTCTAATCACGTGATTCAGCCGGCTCCTCTCTGGGGACTGAGCAGGCACTTATTATGCAGCTCAGCAAGCAAAAATCATGGAGCTGAGCAAGCAGGAATCACGCAGCTCAGCAGGCAATAATCATCAGCAGCAATAATCAAGAAGCAGCAGGCAGGAATCACGCAGCTCAGCAGGCAATAATCATGGAGCTGAGCAGACTGTAATGAAGTGGCTAAGCAGACTCTAATCACGTCACTCAGCCGGCTCCTAACCCGGTCTTGAGCAGGCACTAATCACGCAGCTGAGCAGGGACTAATCACACAGCTGATCAGGCACGAGTCAGGCAGCTGAGCAGGGATTAAGCATGCAGCTGAGCAAGCGCTAATCCCTTGATTCAGCAGACCCTGATCACGTGACTGAGCAGGCCCTGATCACGTGGCTGAGCATGCACTGATCACGTGACTGAGCATGCACTGATCACGTGACTGAGAGGCACTGATCACGTGACTGAGAGGCACTGATCACGTGACTGAGCATGCACTGATCACGTGACTGAGAGGCACTGATCACGTGACTGAGAGGCGCTGATCACGTGACTGAGGGGCGCTGATCACGTGACTGAGAGGCGCTGATCACGTGGCTATCATGCACTGATCACGTGCTTCAGGAGGCAATAATCAAAGAGCTGAGCAGGCACTAATCACTTGGCTAAGAGGGCACTAATCACGGAGAGGAGCAGGAAATCGTCAAGGAGCTGAGCAAACTGTAATGAAGTGGTTAAGCAGACTCTAAACACGTGACGCAGCAGGCTCTACACCCGTGACTGAGCAGACACAATTTGGGCAGCTCAGCAGACACCAATGGTGCAGCTCAGCAGACACCAATCATGCAGCTCAGCAGGCAATACTCATGGAGCTGAGCAGGCAGGAATCACTCAGCTCAGCAGGCAAAGATCAAGGAGCTGAGCAGGCACGAATCTCGCAGCTCAGCTGGCAAAAATCAAGGAGCTGAGCAGACTGCCATTAAGTGGCTAAGCAGACTCTAAACACGTGACTCAGCAGGCTTGACACCCGTGACTGAGCACACACGAATCTTGCAGCCCAGCAGACAATACTCCTGGAGCTGAGCAGGCAGGAATCACGCAGCTCAGCAGACAGTAATCAAGGAGCTGAGCAGGCACGAATCACGCAGCTCAGCAGGCAATAATCCTGGAGCTGAGCAAGCAGGAATCACGCAGCTCAGCAGGCAATAATCAAGAAGCAGAGCAGGCAGGAATCAGGCAGCTCAGCAGCCAATAAGCAAGAAGCTAGCAGTCAGGAATCGCGCAGCTCAGCAGGCAATAATCATGGAGCTGAGCTGGCAGGAATCACGCAACTCAGCAGGCAATACTCACGGACCTGAGCAGGCAGGAATCACGCAACTTAGCAGGCAATAATAATTGGAGCTGAAGGCTGTAATGAACTGGATAAGCAGACTCTAATCACGTGATTCAGCCGGCTCCTCTCTGGGGACTGAGCAGGCACTTATTATGCAGCTCAGCAAGCAAAAATCATGGAGCTGAGCAAGCAGGAATCACGCAGCTCAGCAGGCAATAATCATGGAGCTGAGCAAACAGGAATCACGCAGCTCAGCATGCAATAATCAAGAAGCTGAGCAGGCAGGAATCACGCAGCTCAGCAGGCAATAAATATGGAGCTGAGCAAGCAGGAATCACGCAGCTCAGCAGGCAATAATCAAGAAGCTGAGCAGGCAGGAATCACGCAGCTTAGCAGGCAATAATCATGGAGCTGAGCAGACTGTAATGAAGTGGCTAAGCAGACTCTAATCACGTCACTCAGCCGGCTCCTAACCCGGTCTTGAGCAGGCACTAATCACGCAGCTGAGCAGGGACTAATCACACAGCTGATCAGGCACGAGTCAGGCAGCTGAGCAGGGATTAAGCATGCAGCTGAGCAAGCGCTAATCCCTTGATTCAGCAGACCCTGATCACGTGACTGAGCAGGCCCTGATCACGTGGCTGAGCATGCACTGATCACGTGACTGAGCATGCACTGATCACGTGACTGAGAGGCACTGATCACGTGACTGAGAGGCACTGATCACGTGACTGAGCATGCACTGATCACGTGACTGAGAGGCACTGATCACGTGACTGAGAGGCGCTGATCACGTGACTGAGGGGCGCTGATCACGTGACTGAGAGGCGCTGATCACGTGGCTATCATGCACTGATCACGTGCTTCAGGAGGCAATAATCAAAGAGCTGAGCAGGCACTAATCACTTGGCTAAGAGGGCACTAATCACGGAGAGGAGCAGGAAATCGTCAAGGAGCTGAGCAAACTGTAATGAAGTGGTTAAGCAGACTCTAAACACGTGACGCAGCAGGCTCTACACCCGTGACTGAGCAGACACAATTTGGGCAGCTCAGCAGACACCAATGGTGCAGCTCAGCAGACACCAATCATGCAGCTCAGCAGGCAATACTCATGGAGCTGAGCAGGCAGGAATCACTCAGCTCAGCAGGCAAAGATCAAGGAGCTGAGCAGGCACGAATCTCGCAGCTCAGCTGGCAAAAATCAAGGAGCTGAGCAGACTGCCATTAAGTGGCTAAGCAGACTCTAAACACGTGACTCAGCAGGCTTGACACCCGTGACTGAGCACACACGAATCTTGCAGCCCAGCAGACAATACTCCTGGAGCTGAGCAGGCAGGAATCACGCAGCTCAGCAGACAGTAATCAAGGAGCTGAGCAGGCACGAATCACGCAGCTCAGCAGGCAATAATCCTGGAGCTGAGCAAGCAGGAATCACGCAGCTCAGCAGGCAATAATCAAGAAGCAGAGCAGGCAGGAATCAGGCAGCTCAGCAGCCAATAAGCAAGAAGCTAGCAGTCAGGAATCGCGCAGCTCAGCAGGCAATAATCATGGAGCTGAGCTGGCAGGAATCACGCAACTCAGCAGGCAATACTCACGGACCTGAGCAGGCAGGAATCACGCAACTTAGCAGGCAATAATAATTGGAGCTGAAGGCTGTAATGAACTGGATAAGCAGACTCTAATCACGTGATTCAGCCGGCTCCTCTCTGGGGACTGAGCAGGCACTTATTATGCAGCTCAGCAAGCAAAAATCATGGAGCTGAGCAAGCAGGAATCACGCAGCTCAGCAGGCAATAATCATGGAGCTGAGCAAACAGGAATCACGCAGCTCAGCATGCAATAATCAAGAAGCTGAGCAGGCAGGAATCACGCAGCTCAGCAGGCAATAAATATGGAGCTGAGCAAGCAGGAATCACGCAGCTCAGCAGGCAATAATCAAGAAGCTGAGCAGGCAGGAATCACGCAGCTTAGCAGGCAATAATCATGGAGCTGAGCAGACTGTAATGAAGTGGCTAAGCAGACTCTAATCACGTCACTCAGCCGGCTCCTAACCCAGTCTTGAGCAGGCACTAATCACGCAGCTGAGCAGGGACTAATCACACAGCTGATCAGGCACGAGTCAGGCAGCTGAGCAGGGATTAAGCATGCAGCTGAGCAAGCGCTAATCCCTTGATTCAGCAGACCCTGATCACGTGACTGAGCAGGCCCTGATCACGTGGCTGAGCATGCACTGATCACGTGACTGAGCATGCACTGATCACGTGACTGAGAGGCACTGATCACGTGACTGAGAGGCACTGATCACGTGACTGAGCATGCACTGATCACGTGACTGAGAGGCACTGATCACGTGACTGAGAGGCGCTGATCACGTGACTGAGGGGCGCTGATCACGTGACTGAGAGGCGCTGATCACGTGGCTATCATGCACTGATCACGTGCTTCAGGAGGCAATAATCAAAGAGCTGAGCAGGCACTAATCACTTGGCTAAGAGGGCACTAATCACGGAGAGGAGCAGGAAATCGTCAAGGAGCTGAGCAAACTGTAGTGAAGTGGTTAAGCAGACTCTAAACACGTGACGCAGCAGGCTCTACACCCGTGACTGAGCAGACACAATTTGGGCAGCTCAGCAGACACCAATGGTGCAGCTCAGCAGACACCAATCATGCAGCTCAGCAGGCAATACTCATGGAGCTGAGCAGGCAGGAATCACTAAGCTCAGCAGGCAAAGATCAAGGAGCTGAGCAGGCACGAATCTCGCAGCTCAGCTGGCAAAAATCAAGGAGCTGAGCAGACTGCCATTAAGTGGCTAAGCAGACTCTAAACACGTGACTCAGCAGGCTTGACACCCGTGACTGAGCACACACGAATCTTGCAGCCCAGCAGACAATACTCCTGGAGCTGAGCAGGCAGGAATCACGCAGCTCAGCAGACAGTAATCAAGGAGCTGAGCAGGCACGAATCACGCAGCTCAGCAGGCAACAATCCTGGAGCTGAGCAAGCAGGAATCACGCAGCTCAGCAGGCAATAATCAAGAAGCAGTGCAGGCAGGAATCAGGCAGCTCAGCAGCCAATAAGCAAGAAGCTAGCAGTCAGGAATCGCGCAGCTCAGCAGGCAATAATCATGGAGCTGAGCTGGCAGGAATCACGCAACTCAGCAGGCAATACTCACGGACCTGAGCAGGCAGGAATCACGCAACTTAGCAGGCAATAATAATTGGAGCTGAAGGCTGTAATGAACTGGATAAGCAGACTCTAATCACGTGATTCAGCCGGCTCCTCTCTGGGGACTGAGCAGGCACTTATTATGCAGCTCAGCAAGCAAAAATCATGGAGCTGAGCAAGCAGGAATCACGCAGCTCAGCAGGCAATAATCATGGAGCTGAGCAAACAGGAATCACGCAGCTCAGCATGCAACAATCAAGAAGCTGAGCAGGCAGGAATCACGCAGCTCAGCAGGCAATAAATATGGAGCTGAGCAAGCAGGAATCACGCAGCTCAGCAGGCAATAATCAAGAAGCTGAGCAGGCAGGAATCACGCAGCTTAGCAGGCAATAATCATGGAGCTGAGCAGACTGTAATGAAGTGGCTAAGCAGACTCTAATCACGTCACTCAGCCGGCTCCTAACCCGGTCTTGAGCAGGCACTAATCACGCAGCTGAGCAGGGACTAATCACACAGCTGATCAGGCACGAGTCAGGCAGCTGAGCAGGGATTAAGCATGCAGCTGAGCAAGCGCTAATCCCTTGATTCAGCAGACCCTGATCACGTGACTGAGCAGGCCCTGATCACGTGGCTGAGCATGCACTGATCACGTGACTGAGCATGCACTGATCACGTGACTGAGAGGCACTGATCACGTGACTGAGAGGCACTGATCACGTGACTGAGCATGCACTGATCACGTGACTGAGAGGCACTGATCACGTGACTGAGAGGCGCTGATCACGTGACTGAGGGGCGCTGATCACGTGACTGAGAGGCGCTGATCACGTGGCTATCATGCACTGATCACGTGCTTCAGGAGGCAATAATCAAAGAGCTGAGCAGGCACTAATCACTTGGCTAAGAGGGCACTAATCACGGAGAGGAGCAGGAAATCGTCAAGGAGCTGAGCAAACTGTAATGAAGTGGTTAAGCAGACTCTAAACACGTGACGCAGCAGGCTCTACACCCGTGACTGAGCAGACACAATTTGGGCAGCTCAGCAGACACCAATGGTGCAGCTCAGCAGACACCAATCATGCAGCTCAGCAGGCAATACTCATGGAGCTGAGCAGGCAGGAATCACTCAGCTCAGCAGGCAAAGATCAAGGAGCTGAGCAGGCACGAATCTCGCAGCTCAGCTGGCAAAAATCAAGGAGCTGAGCAGACTGCCATTAAGTGGCTAAGCAGACTCTAAACACGTGACTCAGCAGGCTTGACACCCGTGACTGAGCACACACGAATCTTGCAGCCCAGCAGACAATACTCCTGGAGCTGAGCAGGCAGGAATCACGCAGCTCAGCAGACAGTAATCAAGGAGCTGAGCAGGCACGAATCACGCAGCTCAGCAGGCAATAATCCTGGAGCTGAGCAAGCAGGAATCACGCAGCTCAGCAGGCAATAATCAAGAAGCAGAGCAGGCAGGAATCAGGCAGCTCAGCAGCCAATAAGCAAGAAGCTAGCAGTCAGGAATCGCGCAGCTCAGCAGGCAATAATCATGGAGCTGAGCTGGCAGGAATCACGCAACTCAGCAGGCAATACTCACGGACCTGAGCAGGCAGGAATCACGCAACTTAGCAGGCAATAATAATTGGAGCTGAAGGCTGTAATGAACTGGATAAGCAGACTCTAATCACGTGATTCAGCCGGCTCCTCTCTGGGGACTGAGCAGGCACTTATTATGCAGCTCAGCAAGCAAAAATCATGGAGCTGAGCAAGCAGGAATCACGCAGCTCAGCAGGCAATAATCATGGAGCTGAGCAAACAGGAATCACGCAGCTCAGCATGCAATAATCAAGAAGCTGAGCAGGCAGGAATCACGCAGCTCAGCAGGCAATAAATATGGAGCTGAGCAAGCAGGAATCACGCAGCTCAGCAGGCAACAATCAAGAAGCTGAGCAGGCAGGAATCACGCAGCTTAGCAGGCAATAATCATGGAGCTGAGCAGACTGTAATGAAGTGGCTAAGCAGACTCTAATCACGTCACTCAGCCGGCTCCTAACCCGGTCTTGAGCAGGCACTAATCACGCAGCTGAGCAGGGACTAATCACACAGCTGATCAGGCACGAGTCAGGCAGCTGAGCAGGGATTAAGCATGCAGCTGAGCAAGCGCTAATCCCTTGATTCAGCAGACCCTGATCACGTGACTGAGCAGGCCCTGATCACGTGGCTGAGCATGCACTGATCACGTGACTGAGCATGCACTGATCACGTGACTGAGAGGCACTGGTCACGTGACTGAGAGGCGCTGATCACGTGACTGAGGCGCTGATCACGTGACTGAGAGGCGCTGATCACGTGGCTATCATGCACTGATCACGTGCTTCAGGAGGCAATAATCAAAGAGCTGAGCAGGCACTAATCACTTGGCTAAGAGGGCACTAATCACGGAGAGGAGCAGGAAATCGTCAAGGAGCTGAGCAAACTGTAGTGAAGTGGTTAAGCAGACTCTAAACACGTGACGCAGCAGGCTCTACACCCGTGACTGAGCAGACACAATTTGGGCAGCTCAGCAGACACCAATGGTGCAGCTCAGCAGACACCAATGGTGCAGCTCAGCAGACACCAATCATGCAGCTCAGCAGGCAATACTCATGGAGCTGAGCAGGCAGGAATCACTCAGCTCAGCAGGCAAAGATCAAGGAGCTGAGCAGGCACGAATCTCGCAGCTCAGCTGGCAAAAATCAAGGAGCTGAGCAGACTGCCATTAAGTGGCTAAGCAGACTCTAAACACGTGACTCAGCAGGCTTGACACCCGTGACTGAGCACACACGAATCTTGCAGCCCAGCAGACAATACTCCTGGAGCTGAGCAGGCAGGAATCACGCAGCTCAGCAGACAATAATCAAGGAGCTGAGCAGGCACGAATCACGCAGCTCAGCAGGCAATAATCCTGGAGCTGAGCAAGCAGGAATCACGCAGCTCAGCAGGCAATAATCAAGAAGCAGAGCAGGCAGGAATCAGGCAGCTCAGCAGCCAATAAGCACGAAGCTAGCAGTCAGGAATCGCGCAGCTCAGCAGGCAATAATCATGGAGCTGAGCTGGCAGGAATCACACAACTCAGCAGGCAATACTCACGGACCTGAGCAGGCAGGAATCACGCAACTTAGCAGGCAATAATAATTGGAGCTGAAGGCTGTAATGAACTGGATAAGCAGACTCTAATCACGTGATTCAGCCGGCTCCTCTCTGGGGACTGAGCAGGCACTTATTATGCAGCTCAGCAAGCAAAAATCATGGAGCTGAGCAAGCAGGAATCACGCAGCTCAGCAGGCAATAATCATGGAGCTGAGCAAACAGGAATCACGCAGCTCAGCATGCAATAATCAAGAAGCTGAGCAGGCAGGAATCACGCAGCTCAGCAGGCAATAAATATGGAGCTGAGCAAGCAGGAATCACGCAGCTCAGCAGGCAATAATCAAGAAGCTGAGCAGGCAGGAATCACGCAGCTTAGCAGGCAATAATCATGGAGCTGAGCAGACTGTAATGAAGTGGCTAAGCAGACTCTAATCACGTCACTCAGCCGGCTCCTAACCCGGTCTTGAGCAGGCACTAATCACGCGGCTGAGCAGGGACTAATCACACAGCTGATCAGGCACGAGTCAGGCAGCTGAGCAGGGATTAAGCATGCAGCTGAGCAAGCGCTAATCCCTTGATTCAGCAGACCCTGATCACGTGACTGAGCAGGCCCTGATCACGTGGCTGAGCATGCACTGATCACGTGACTGAGCATGCACTGATCACGTGACTGAGAGGCACTGATCACGTGACTGAGCATGCACTGATCACGTGACTGAGAGGCACTGATCACGTGACTGAGAGGCGCTGATCACGTGACTGAGGGGCGCTGATCACGTGACTGAGAGGCGCTGATCACGTGGCTATCATGCACTGATCACGTGCTTCAGGAGGCAATAATCAAAGAGCTGAGCAGGCACTAATCACTTGGCTAAGAGGGCACTAATCACGGAGAGGAGCAGGAAATCGTCAAGGAGCTGAGCAAACTGTAGTGAAGTGGTTAAGCAGACTCTAAACACGTGACGCAGCAGGCTCTACACCCGTGACTGAGCAGACACAATTTGGGCAGCTCAGCAGACACCAATGGTGCAGCTCAGCAGACACCAATCATGCAGCTCAGCAGGCAATACTCATGGAGCTGAGCAGGCAGGAATCACTCAGCTCAGCAGGCAAAGATCAAGGAGCTGAGCAGGCACGACTCTCGCAGCTCAGCTGGCAAAAATCAAGGAGCTGAGCAGACTGCCATTAAGTGGCTAAGCAGACTCTAAACACGTGACTCAGCAGGCTTGACACCCGTGACTGAGCACACACGAATCTTGCAGCCCAGCAGACAATACTCCTGGAGCTGAGCAGGCCGGAATCACGCAGCTCAGCAGACAGTAATCAAGGAGCTGAGCAGGCACGAATCACGCAGCTCAGCAGGCAATAATCCTGGAGCTGAGCAAGCAGGAATCACGCAGCTCAGCAGGCAATAATCAAGAAGCAGAGCAGGCAGGAATCAGGCAGCTCAGCAGCCAATAAGCAAGAAGCTAGCAGTCAGGAATCGCGCAGCTCAGCAGGCAATAATCATGGAGCTGAGCTGGCAGGAATCACACAACTCAGCAGGCAATACTCACGGACCTGAGCAGGCAGGAATCACGCAACTTAGCAGGCAATAATAATTGGAGCTGAAGGCTGTAATGAACTGGATAAGCAGACTCTAATCACGTGATTCAGCCGGCTCCTCTCTGGGGACTGAGCAGGCACTTATTATGCAGCTCAGCAAGCAAAAATCATGGAGCTGAGCAAGCAGGAATCACGCAGCTCAGCAGGCAATGATCATGGAGCTGAGCAAACAGGAATCACGCAGCTCAGCATGCAATAATCAAGAAGCTGAGCAGGCAGGAATCACGCAGCTCAGCAGGCAATAAATATGGAGCTGAGCAAGCAGGAATCACGCAGCTCAGCAGGCAATAATCAAGAAGCTGAGCAGGCAGGAATCACGCAGCTTAGCAGGCAATAATCATGGAGCTGAGCAGACTGTAATGAAGTGGCTAAGCAGACTCTAATCACGTCACTCAGCCGGCTCCTAACCCGGTCTTGAGCAGGCACTAATCACGCAGCTGAGCAGGGACTAATCACACAGCTGATCAGGCACGAGTCAGGCAGCTGAGCAGGGATTAAGCATGCAGCTGAGCAAGCGCTAATCCCTTGATTCAGCAGACCCTGATCACGTGACTGAGCAGGCCCTGATCACGTGGCTGAGCATGCACTGATCACGTGACTGAGCATGCACTGATCACGTGACTGAGATGCACTGATCACGTGACTGAGAGGCACTGATCACGTGACTGAGAGGCACTGATCACGTGACTGAGCATGCACTGATCACGTGACTGAGAGGCACTGATCACGTGACTGAGAGGCGCTGATCACGTGACTGAGGGGCGCTGATCACGTGACTGAGAGGCGCTGATCACGTGGCTATCATGCACTGATCACGTGCTTCAGGAGGCAATAATCAAAGAGCTGAGCAGGCACTAATCACTTGGCTAAGAGGGCACTAATCACGGAGAGGAGCAGGAAATCGTCAAGGAGCTGAGCAAACTGTAATGAAGTGGTTAAGCAGACTCTAAACACGTGACGCAGCAGGCTCTACACCCGGGACTGAGCAGACACAATTTGGGCAGCTCAGCAGACACCAATGGTGCAGCTCAGCAGACACCAATCATGCAGCTCAGCAGGCAATACTCATGGAGCTGAGCAGGCAGGAATCACTCAGCTCAGCAGGCAAAGATCAAGGAGCTGAGCAGGCACGAATCTCGCAGCTCAGCTGGCAAAAATCAAGGAGCTGAGCAGACTGCCATTAAGTGGCTAAGCAGACTCTAAACACGTGACTCAGCAGGCTTGACACCCGTGACTGAGCACACACGAATCTTGCAGCCCAGCAGACAATACTCCTGGAGCTGAGCAGGCAGGAATCACGCAGCTCAGCAGACAGTAATCAAGGAGCTGAGCAGGCACGAATCACGCAGCTCAGCAGGCAATAATCCTGGAGCTGAGCAAGCAGGAATCACGCAGCTCAGCAGGCAATAATCAAGAAGCTGAGCAGGCAGGAATCACGCAGCTCAGCAGCCAATAAGCAAGAAGCTGAGCAGGCAGGAATCACGCAGCTCAGCAGGCAATAATCATGGAGCTGAGCAGACTGTAATGAAGTGGCTAAGCAGACTCTAATCACGTCACTCAGCCGGCTCCTAACCCGGTCTTGAGCAGGCACTAATCACGCAGCTGAGCAGGGACTAATCACACAGCTGATCAGGCACGAGTCAGGCAGCTGAGCAGGGATTAAGCATGCAGCTGAGCAAGCGCTAATCCCTTGATTCAGCAGACCCTGATCACGTGACTGAGCAGGCCCTGATCACGTGGCTGAGCATGCACTGATCACGTGACTGAGCATGCACTGATCACGTGACTGAGAGGCACTGATCACGTGACTGAGAGGCACTGATCACGTGACTGAGCATGCACTGATCACGTGACTGAGAGGCACTGATCACGTGACTGAGAGGCGCTGATCACGTGACTGAGGGGCGCTGATCACGTGACTGAGAGGCGCTGATCACGTGGCTATCATGCACTGATCACGTGCTTCAGGAGGCAATAATCAAAGAGCTGAGCAGGCACTAATCACTTGGCTAAGAGGGCACTAATCACGGAGAGGAGCAGGAAATCGTCAAGGAGCTGAGCAAACTGTAATGAAGTGGTTAAGCAGACTCTAAACACGTGACGCAGCAGGCTCTACACCCGTGACTGAGCAGACACAATTTGGGCAGCTCAGCAGACACCAATGGTGCAGCTCAGCAGACACCAATCATGCAGCTCAGCAGGCAATACTCATGGAGCTGAGCAGGCAGGAATCACTCAGCTCAGCAGGCAAAGATCAAGGAGCTGAGCAGGCACGAATCTCGCAGCTCAGCTGGCAAAAATCAAGGAGCTGAGCAGACTGCCATTAAGTGGCTAAGCAGACTCTAAACACGTGACTCAGCAGGCTTGACACCCGTGACTGAGCACACACGAATCTTGCAGCCCAGCAGACAATACTCCTGGAGCTGAGCAGGCAGGAATCACGCAGCTCAGCAGACAGTAATCAAGGAGCTGAGCAGGCACGAATCACGCAGCTCAGCAGGCAACAATCCTGGAGCTGAGCAAGCAGGAATCACGCAGCTCAGCAGGCAATAATCAAGAAGCAGAGCAGGCAGGAATCAGGCAGCTCAGCAGCCAATAAGCAAGAAGCTAGCAGTCAGGAATCGCGCAGCTCAGCAGGCAATAATCATGGAGCTGAGCTGGCAGGAATCACGCAACTCAGCAGGCAATACTCACGGACCTGAGCAGGCAGGAATCACGCAACTTAGCAGGCAATAATAATTGGAGCTGAAGGCTGTAATGAACTGGATAAGCAGACTCTAATCACGTGATTCAGCCGGCTCCTCTCTGGGGACTGAGCAGGCACTTATTATGCAGCTCAGCAAGCAAAAATCATGGAGCTGAGCAAGCAGGAATCACGCAGCTCAGCAGGCAATAATCATGGAGCTGAGCAAACAGGAATCACGCAGCTCAGCATGCAATAATCAAGAAGCTGAGCAGGCAGGAATCACGCAGCTCAGCAGGCAATAAATATGGAGCTGAGCAAGCAGGAATCACGCAGCTCAGCAGGCAATAATCAAGAAGCTGAGCAGGCAGGAATCACGCAGCTTAGCAGGCAATAATCATGGAGCTGAGCAGACTGTAATGAAGTGGCTAAGCAGACTCTAATCACGTCACTCAGCCGGCTCCTAACCCGGTCTTGAGCAGGCACTAATCACGCAGCTGAGCAGGGACTAATCACACAGCTGATCAGGCACGAGTCAGGCAGCTGAGCAGGGATTAAGCATGCAGCTGAGCAAGCGCTAATCCCTTGATTCAGCAGACCCTGATCACGTGACTGAGCAGGCCCTGATCACGTGGCTGAGCATGCACTGATCACGTGACTGAGCATGCACTGATCACGTGACTGAGAGGCACTGATCACGTGACTGAGAGGCACTGATCACGTGACTGAGGGGCGCTGATCACGTGACTGAGAGGCGCTGATCACGTGGCTATCATGCACTGATCACGTGCTTCAGGAGGCAATAATCAAAGAGCTGAGCAGGCACTAATCACTTGGCTAAGAGGGCACTAATCACGGAGAGGAGCAGGAAATCGTCAAGGAGCTGAGCAAACTGTAATGAAGTGGTTAAGCAGACTCTAAACACGTGACGCAGCAGGCTCTACACCCGGGACTGAGCAGACACAATTTGGGCAGCTCAGCAGACACCAATGGTGCAGCTCAGCAGACACCAATCATGCAGCTCAGCAGGCAATACTCATGGAGCTGAGCAGGCAGGAATCACTCAGCTCAGCAGGCAAAGATCAAGGAGCTGAGCAGGCACGAATCTCGCAGCTCAGCTGGCAAAAATCAAGGAGCTGAGCAGACTGCCATTAAGTGGCTAAGCAGACTCTAAACACGTGACTCAGCAGGCTTGACACCCGTGACTGAGCACACACGAATCTTGCAGCCCAGCAGACAATACTCCTGGAGCTGAGCAGGCAGGAATCACGCAGCTCAGCAGACAGTAATCAAGGAGCTGAGCAGGCACGAATCACGCAGCTCAGCAGGCAATAATCCTGGAGCTGAGCAAGCAGGAATCACGCAGCTCAGCAGGCAATAATCAAGAAGCAGAGCAGGCAGGAATCAGGCAGCTCAGCAGCCAATAAGCAAGAAGCTGAGCAGGCAGGAATCACGCAGCTCAGCAGGCAATAATCATGGAGCTGAGCAGACTGTAATGAAGTGGCTAAGCAGACTCTAATCACGTCACTCAGCCGGCTCCTAACCCGGTCTTGAGCAGGCACTAATCACGCAGCTGAGCAGGGACTAATCACACAGCTGATCAGGCACGAGTCAGGCAGCTGAGCAGGGATTAAGCATGCAGCTGAGCAAGCGCTAATCCCTTGATTCAGCAGACCCTGATCACGTGACTGAGCAGGCCCTGATCACGTGGCTGAGCATGCACTGATCACGTGACTGAGCATGCACTGATCACGTGACTGAGAGGCACTGATCACGTGACTGAGAGGCACTGATCACGTGACTGAGCATGCACTGATCACGTGACTGAGAGGCACTGATCACGTGACTGAGAGGCGCTGATCACGTGACTGAGGGGCGCTGATCACGTGACTGAGAGGCGCTGATCACGTGGCTATCATGCACTGATCACGTGCTTCAGGAGGCAATAATCAAAGAGCTGAGCAGGCACTAATCACTTGGCTAAGAGGGCACTAATCACGGAGAGGAGCAGGAAATCGTCAAGGAGCTGAGCAAACTGTAATGAAGTGGTTAAGCAGACTCTAAACACGTGACGCAGCAGGCTCTACACCCGTGACTGAGCAGACACAATTTGGGCAGCTCAGCAGACACCAATGGTGCAGCTCAGCAGACACCAATCATGCAGCTCAGCAGGCAATACTCATGGAGCTGAGCAGGCAGGAATCACTCAGCTCAGCAGGCAAAGATCAAGGAGCTGAGCAGGCACGAATCTCGCAGCTCAGCTGGCAAAAATCAAGGAGCTGAGCAGACTGCCATTAAGTGGCTAAGCAGACTCTAAACACGTGACTCAGCAGGCTTGACACCCGTGACTGAGCACACACGAATCTTGCAGCCCAGCAGACAATACTCCTGGAGCTGAGCAGGCAGGAATCACGCAGCTCAGCAGACAGTAATCAAGGAGCTGAGCAGGCACGAATCACGCAGCTCCGCAGGCAATAATCCTGGAGCTGAGCAAGCAGGAATCACGCAGCTCAGCAGGCAATAATCAAGAAGCAGAGCAGGCAGGAATCAGGCAGCTCAGCAGCCAATAAGCAAGAAGCTAGCAGTCAGGAATCGCGCAGCTCAGCAGGCAATAATCATGGAGCTGAGCTGGCAGGAATCACGCAACTCAGCAGGCAATACTCACGGACCTGAGCAGGCAGGAATCACGCAACTTAGCAGGCAATAATAATTGGAGCTGAAGGCTGTAATGAACTGGATAAGCAGACTCTAATCACGTGATTCAGCCGGCTCCTCTCTGGGGACTGAGCAGGCACTTATTATGCAGCTCAGCAAGCAAAAATCATGGAGCTGAGCAAGCAGGAATCACGCAGCTCAGCAGGCAATAATCATGGAGCTGAGCAAACAGGAATCACGCAGCTCAGCATGCAATAATCAAGAAGCTGAGCAGGCAGGAATCACGCAGCTCAGCAGGCAATAAATATGGAGCTGAGCAAGCAGGAATCACGCAGCTCAGCAGGCAATAATCAAGAAGCTGAGCAGGCAGGAATCACGCAGCTTAGCAGGCAATAATCATGGAGCTGAGCAGACTGTAATGAAGTGGCTAAGCAGACTCTAATCACGTCACTCAGCCGGCTCCTAACCCGGTCTTGAGCAGGCACTAATCACGCAGCTGAGCAGGGACTAATCACACAGCTGATCAGGCACGAGTCAGGCAGCTGAGCAGGGATTAAGCATGCAGCTGAGCAAGCGCTAATCCCTTGATTCAGCAGACCCTGATCACGTGACTGAGCAGGCCCTGATCACGTGGCTGAGCATGCACTGATCACGTGACTGAGCATGCACTGATCACGTGACTGAGAGGCACTGATCACGTGACTGAGAGGCGCTGATCACGTGACTGAGGGGCGCTGATCACGTGACTGAGAGGCGCTGATCACGTGGCTATCATGCACTGATCACGTGCTTCAGGAGGCAATAATCAAAGAGCTGAGCAGGCACTAATCACTTGGCTAAGAGGGCACTAATCACGGAGAGGAGCAGGAAATCGTCAAGGAGCTGAGCAAACTGTAATGAAGTGCTTAAGCAGACTCTAAACACGTGACGCAGCAGGCTCTACACCCGTGACTGAGCAGACACAATTTGGGCAGCTCAGCAGACACCAATGGTGCAGCTCAGCAGACACCAATCATGCAGCTCAGCAGGCAATACTCATGGAGCTGAGCAGGCAGGAATCACTCAGCTCAGCAGGCAAAGATCAAGGAGCTGAGCAGGCACGAATCTCGCAGCTCAGCTGGCAAAAATCAAGGAGCTGAGCAGACTGCCATTAAGTGGCTAAGCAGACTCTAAACACGTGACTCAGCAGGCTTGACACCCGTGACTGAGCACACACGAATCTTGCAGCCCAGCAGACAATACTCCTGGAGCTGAGCAGGCAGGAATCACGCAGCTCAGCAGACAGTAATCAAGCAGCTGAGCAGGCACGAATCACGCAGCTCAGCAGGCAATAATCCTGGAGCTGAGCAAGCAGGAATCACGCAGCTCAGCAGGCAATAATCAAGAAGCAGAGCAGGCAGGAATCAGGCAGCTCAGCAGCCAATAAGCAAGAAGCTAGCAGTCAGGAATCGCGCAGCTCAGCAGGCAATAATCATGGAGCTGAGCTGGCAGGAATCACACAACTCAGCAGGCAATACTCACGGACCTGAGCAGGCAGGAATCACACAACTTAGCAGGCAATAATAATTGGAGCTGAAGGCTGTAATGAACTGGATAAGCAGACTCTAATCACGTGATTCAGCCGGCTCCTCTCTGGGGACTGAGCAGGCACTTCTTATGCAGCTCAGCAAGCAAAAATCATGGAGCTGAGCAAGCAGGAATCACGCAGCTCAGCAGGCAATAATCATGGAGCTGAGCAAACAGGAATCACGCAGCTCAGCATGCAATAATCAAGAAGCTGAGCAGGCAGGAATCACGCAGCTCAGCAGGCAATAAATATGGAGCTGAGCAAGCAGGAATCACGCAGCTCAGCAGGCAATAATCAAGAAGCTGAGCAGGCAGGAATCACGCAGCTTAGCAGGCAATAATCATGGAGCTGAGCAGACTGTAATGAAGTGGCTAAGCAGACTCTAATCACGTCACTCAGCCGGCTCCTAACCCGGTCTTGAGCAGGCACTAATCACGCAGCTGAGCAGGGACTAATCACACAGCTGATCAGGCACGAGTCAGGCAGCTGAGCAGGGATTAAGCATGCAGCTGAGCAAGCGCTAATCCCTTGATTCAGCAGACCCTGATCACGTGACTGAGCAGGCCCTGATCACGTGGCTGAGCATGCACTGATCACGTGACTGAGCATGCACTGATCACGTGACTGAGAGGCACTGATCACGTGACTGAGCATGCACTGATCACGTGACTGAGAGGCACTGATCACGTGACTGAGAGGCGCTGATCACGTGACTGAGGGGCGCTGATCACGTGACTGAGAGGCGCTGATCACGTGGCTATCATGCACTGATCACGTGCTTCAGGAGGCAATAATCAAAGAGCTGAGCAGGCACTAATCACTTGGCTAAGAGGGCACTAATCACGGAGAGGAGCAGGAAATCGTCAAGGAGCTGAGCAAACTGTAATGAAGTGGTTAAGCAGACTCTAAACACGTGACGCAGCAGGCTCTACACCCGTGACTGAGCAGACACAATTTGGGCAGCTCAGCAGACACCAATGGTGCAGCTCAGCAGACACCAATCATGCAGCTCAGCAGGCAATACTCATGGAGCTGAGCAGGCAGGAATCACTCAGCTCAGCAGGCAAAGATCAAGGAGCTGAGCAGGCACGAATCTCGCAGCTCAGCTGGCAAAAATCAAGGAGCTGAGCAGACTGCCATTAAGTGGCTAAGCAGACTCTAAACACGTGACTCAGCAGGCTTGACACCCGTGACTGAGCACACACGAATCTTGCAGCCCAGCAGACAATACTCCTGGAGCTGAGCAGGCAGGAATCACGCAGCTCAGCAGACAGTAATCAAGGAGCTGAGCAGGCACGAATCACGCAGCTCCGCAGGCAATAATCCTGGAGCTGAGCAAGCAGGAATCACGCAGCTCAGCAGGCAACAATCAAGAAGCAGAGCAGGCAGGAATCAGGCAGCTCAGCAGCCAATAAGCAAGAAGCTAGCAGTCAGGAATCGCGCAGCTCAGCAGGCAATAATCATGGAGCTGAGCTGGCAGGAATCACGCAACGCAGCAGGCAATACTCACGGACCTGAGCAGGCAGGAATCACGCAGCTCAGCAGGCAATAATATGGAGCTGAGCAAGCAGGAATCACGCAGCTCAGCAGGCAATAATCAAGAAGCTGAGCAGGCAGGAATCAGGCAGCTCAGCAGCCAATAAGCAAGAAGCTAGCAGTCAGGAATCACGCAGCTCAGCAGGCAATAATCATGGAGCTGAGCTGGCAGGAATCACGCAACTCAGCAGGCAATATCACGGACCTGAGCAGGCAGGAATCACGCAGCTCAGCAGGCAATAATCCTGGAGCTGAGCTGGCAGGAATCACGCAACTCAGCAGGCAATACTCACGGACCTGAGCAGGCAGGAATCACGCAACTTAGCAGGCAATAATAATTGGAGCTGAAGGCTGTAATGAACTGGATAAGCAGACTCTAATCACGTGATTCAGCCGGCTCCTCTCTGGGGACTGAGCAGGCACTTATTATGCAGCTCAGCAAGCAAAAATCATGGAGCTGAGCAAGCAGGAATCACGCAGCTCAGCAGGCAATAATCCTGGAGCTGAGCAAACAGGAATCACGCAGCTCAGCATGCAATAATCAAGAAGCTGAGCAGGCAGGAATCACGCAGCTCAGCAGGCAATAAATATGGAGCTGAGCAAGCAGGAATCACGCAGCTCAGCAGGCAATAATCAAGAAGCTGAGCAGGCAGGAATCACGCAGCTTAGCAGGCAATAATCATGGAGCTGAGCAGACTGTAATGAAGTGGCTAAGCAGACTCTAATCACGTCACTCAGCCGGCTCCTAACCCGGTCTTGAGCAGGCACTAATCACGCAGCTGAGCAGGGACTAATCACACAGCTGATCAGGCACGAGTCAGGCAGCTGAGCAGGGATTAAGCATGCAGCTGAGCAAGCGCTAATCCCTTGATTCAGCAGACCCTGATCACGTGACTGAGCAGGCCCTGATCACGTGGCTGAGCATGCACTGATCACGTGACTGAGCATGCACTGATCACGTGACTGAGAGGCACTGATCACGTGACTGAGAGGCACTGATCACGTGACTGAGCATGCACTGATCACGTGACTGAGAGGCACTGATCACGTGACTGAGAGGCGCTGATCACGTGACTGAGGGGCGCTGATCACGTGACTGAGAGGCGCTGATCACGTGGCTATCATGCACTGATCACGTGCTTCAGGAGGCAATAATCAAAGAGCTGAGCAGGCACTAATCACTTGGCTAAGAGGGCACTAATCACGGAGAGGAGCAGGAAATCGTCAAGGAGCTGAGCAAACTGTAATGAAGTGCTTAAGCAGACTCTAAACACGTGACGCAGCAGGCTCTACACCCGTGACTGAGCAGACACAATTTGGGCAGCTCAGCAGACACCAATGGTGCAGCTCAGCAGACACCAATCATGCAGCTCAGCAGGCAATACTCATGGAGCTGAGCAGGCAGGAATCACTCAGCTCAGCAGGCAAAGATCAAGGAGCTGAGCAGGCACGAATCTCGAAGCTCAGCTGGCAAAATCAAGGAGCTGAGCAGACTGCCATTAAGTGGCTAAGCAGACTCTAAACACGTGACTCAGCAGGCTTGACACCCGTGACTGAGCACACACGAATCTTGCAGCCCAGCAGACAATACTCTTGGAGCTGAGCAGGCAGGAATCATGCAGCTCAGCAGACGGTAATCAAGGAGCTGAGCAGGCACGAATCACGCAGCTCAGCAGGCAATAATCCTGGAGCTGAGCAAGCAGGAATCACGCAGCTCAGCAGGCAATAATCAAGAAGAAGAGCAGGCAGGAATCAGGCAGCTCAGCAGCCAATAAGCAAAGAGTTAACTTAGAGCTCCAATTCATAAAGTTTGTTGTCATTCTTCCCTTTAACTTCCAGCTGAGTCTCCATCTGGAGCTCGGAACCCACCACGCTTACTAATTATGCCTGGGCTGCTAAGACCCACTCGAGAAGGTATCTAGGGTGAGGCACCTTTCGCTATTCGAGAGGCGCCTGCGGCCTACGTAAGTGGTGCAAACTTCTTGTCTTGAAGTTTGATTGGTCTTCCGCCTAAACCAAGCTACTCAGTCTCTTTTCTCCACCGAATTTTCCTACTGAGCTCTCCTCATACTCTTATTCTTGACATCTCTGATTAGCATATAAATAGTCGCCTAGGCCATCTCTCCTTCGAATACCCTGGATCAGTTGGGGCTGGTCCCCGGCAGGTGGCGATCGAACAGGGACCTCAGGAGGCAATACTCAAAGAGCTGAGCAGACACGAACCACGCAATCAGCAGGCAATACGCATGGAGCTCAGCAGTGACGAATCATGCTGCTCAACTGGCAATAATCAAGCACGTGACCAGGCAGGAATCACGCAGCTCAGCTGGCAATTGTCAAGCAGATGAGCCGACAGGAATCACGCAGCTCAGATGGCAATTGTCATGCAGATGAGCCGGCAGGAATCACGCAGCTCAGCAGGCCCTGATCACGTGACTCTGCAGGCACTGATCACTTGGCTGATCAAGTCCAGATCACGTGACTGAGCATGCACTGATCACGTGGCTATCATGCACTGGTGACGTGGCTGATCGGGCAATGATCACATGGCTCATCATGCACTGATCACGTGTTTATCAGGCAGTGATCAGTGACTGCCAGGCGCTGATCAGGGGACTGTGCACGCACTGATCATGTGGCTGATCAGGAACTGACCACCTGACCTTGCGTGCAGTGATCACGTGGCTGGTCGTTCACTGATCACGTGTTTATCATATGGTGATCACGTGACTGAGAGGCGCTGATCACGTGACTGTGCCGTCAGTGATCACGTGGCTGAGCAGGCACTGATATCGTGACTGAGCATGCACTGATCATGTGCCGGGAGCCGGGGAGGCATTCCACTATGGACAAAGGTCATGAGGAAGGAGGCTCGGCATACGCAAATGCGGGATCGAGCCTCAGGAGTCCACCGGGATATTCTCGAGCATCTCCCCCACAAAAAAACCAGAGTCTGCCTACTTAATTGTTTTGTGCTCTCACCTTTGATTTCACTGGGGGCTGTCCCCCACCACCATCTCGCTCTCTCTGTCAAAGAGTTAACTTACAGCTCCAATTCATAAAGTTCCTTGTCATTCTTCCCTTTAACTTCCAGCTGAGTCTCCATCTGGAGCGCGGAACCCACCACGCTTACTAATTATGCCTGGGCTGCTAAGACCCACTCGAGAAGGTGTCTAGGGTGAGGCACCTTTCGCTATTCGAGAGGGCACCTGCGGCCTACGTAAGTGGTGCAAACTTCTTGTCTTGAAGTTTGATTGGTCTTCCGCCTAAACCAAGCTACTCAGTCTCTTTTCTCCACCGAATTTTCCTACTGAGCTCTCCTCATACTGTTATTCTTGACATCTCTGATTATCATATAAATAATCGCCTAGGTCATCTCTCCTTCGAATACCCTGGATCAGTTGGGGCTGGTCCCCGGCAGTTGGCGACCGAACAGGGACTTCAGGAGGCAGTTCTCAAAGAGCTGAGCAGACACGAACCACGCAATCAGCAGGCAATAAGCATGGAGCTCAGCAGTGATGAATCATGCTGCTCAACTGGCAATAATCAAGCACGTGACAAGGCAGGAATCACGCAGCTCAGCTGGCAATTGTCAAGCAGATGAGCCGACAGGAATCACGCAGCTCAGCTGGCAATTATCATGCAGATGAGCCGGCAGGAATCACGCAGCTCAGCAGGCCCTGATCACGTGACTCTGCAGGCACTGATCACGTGGCTGATCAAGTACAGGTCACTTGACTGAGCATGCACTGATCACGTGGCTATCATGCACTGATGATGTGGCTGATCAGGCACTGATCACATGGCTCATCATGCACTGATCACGTGTTTATCAGGCAGTGATCAGTGACTGACAGGCGCTGATCAGGGGACTGTGCACGCACTGATCAGGTGGCTGATCAGGAACTGACCACCTGACCTCGCGTGCAGTGATCACGTGGCTGGTCGTTCACTAATCACGTGTTTATCATATGGTGATCACGTGACTGAAAGGCGCTGATCACGTGACTGTGCCGTCAGTGATCACGTGGCTGAGCAGGCACTGATATGGTGACTGAGCATGCACTGATCATGTGCCGGGAGCCGGGGAGGCATTCCACTCTGGACAAAGGTCATGAGGAAGGAGGCTCGGCATACGCAAATGTGGGATCGAGCCTCAGGAGTCCACCGGGATATTCTGGAGCATCTCCCCCACAAAAAAAACCAGAGTCTGCCTACTTAATTGTTTTGTGCTCTCACCTCTGATTACACTGGGGGCTGTCCCCCACCACCATCTCGCTCTCTCTGTCAAAGAGTTAACTTAGAGCTCCAATTCATAAAGTTCCTTGTCATTCTTCCCTTTAACTTCCAGCTGACTCTCCATCTGGAGCGCGGAACCCACCACGCTTACTAATTATGCCTGGGCTGCTAAGACCCACTCGAGAAGGTGTCTAGGCTGAGGCAACTTTCGCTATTCGAGAGGGCGCCTGCGGCCTACGTAAGTGGTACAAACTTCTTGTCTTGAAGTTTGATTGGTCTTCCGCGTAAACCAAGATACTCAGTCTCTTTTCTCCACCGAATTTTCCTACTGAGCTCTCCTCATACTATTATTCTTGACATCTCTGATTAGCATATAAATAGTCGCCTAGGCCATCTCTCCTTCGAATACCCTGGATCAGTTGGGGCTGGTCCCCGGCAGGTGGCGACCGAACAGGGACCTCAGGAGGCAATACTCAAAGAGCTGAGCAGACACGAACCACGCAATCAGCAGGCAATAAGCATGGAGCTCTACCGTGACGAATCATGCTGCTCAACTGGCAATAATCAAGCACGTGACCAGGCAGGAATCACGCAGCTCAGCTGGCAATTGTCAAGCAGATGAGCCGACAGGAATCACGCAGCTCAGATGGCAATTGTCATGCAGATGAGCCGGCAGGAATCACGCAGCTCAGCAGGCCCTGATCACGTGACTCTGCAGGCACTGATCACGTGGCTGATCAAGTCCAGATCACGTGACTGAGCATGCACTGATCACGTGGATATCATGCACTGATGACGTGACTGCGCATGCACTGATGACGTGGCTGATCGGGCACTGATCACATGGCTCATCATGCACTGATCACGTGTTTTTCAGGCAATGATCAGTGACTGACAGGCGCTTATCCTGGGACTGTGCACGCACTGATCACGTGGCTATCATGCACTGATCACGTGACTGCGCATGCACTGATGACGTGGCTGTTCGGGCACTGATCACGTGTTTATCAGGCAGTGATCAGTGACTGACAGGCGCTGATCAGGGGACTGTGCACGCACTGATCAGGTGGCTCATCAGGAACTGACCACCTGACCGTGCATGCAGTGATCACGTGGCTGGTCGTTCACTGATCACGTGTTTATCATACAGTGATCACGTGACTGAGAGGCGCTGATCACGTGACTGTGCCTTCAGTGATCACGTGGCTGAGCAGGCACTGATATCGTGACTGAGCATGCACTGATCATGTGCCGGGAGCCGGGAGGCATTCAACTCTGGACAAAGGTCATGAGGAAGGAGGCTCGGCATACGCAAATGCGGGATCGAGCCTCAGGAGTCCACACGGATGTTCTCGAGCATCTCACCCCCCAAAAAAACCGGAGTCTGCCTACCGTATTGCTTTGTGCTCTCACCTCTGATTTCACTGGGGGCTGTCCCCCACCACCATCTCGCTCTCTCTGTCAAAGAGTTAACTTACAGCTCCAATTCATAAAGTTCCTTGTCATTCTTCCCTTTAACTTCCAGATGAGTCTCCATCTGGAGCGCGGAACCCACCACGCTTACTAATTATGCCTGGGCTGCTAAGACCCACTCGAGAAGGTGTCTAGGGTGGCACCTTTCGCTATTCGAGAGGGCGCCTGCGGCCTACGTAAGTGGTGCAAACTTCTTGTCTTGAAGTTTGATTGGTCTTCCGCCTAAACCAAGCTACTCAGTCTCTTTTCTCCACCGAATTTTCCTACTGAGCTCTCCTCATACTCTTATTCTTGACATCTCTGATTAGCATATAAAGAGTCGCCTAGGCCATCTCTCCTTCGAGTACCCTGGACCAGTTGGGGCTGGTCCCCGGCAGGTGACGACCGAACAGGGACCTCAGGAGGCAATACTCAAAGAGCTGAGCAGACACGAACCACGCAATCAGCAGGCAATAAGCATGGAGCTCAGCAGTGACGAATCATGCTGCTCAACTGGCAATAATCAAGCAAGTGACCAGGCAGGAATCACGCAGCTCAGCTGGCAATTGTCAAGCAGATGAGCCGACAGGAATCACGCAGCTCAGATGGCAATGGTCATGCAGATGAGCCGGCAGGAATCACGCAGCTCAGCAGGCCCTGATCACGTGACTCTGCAGGAACTGATCATGTGGCTGATCATGCACTGATCACGTGACTGATCATGCACTGATCACGTGGCTGATCATGCACTGATCACGTGGCTATCATGCACTTATCACGTGGCTGGTCATACACTGATCATATAGCTACCATGTACTGTCACGTGAATGATCATACACCCATCAGGTGACTGATCATGCACTGATCACGTGGCTATCATGCACTGACCACGAGACTGAAAATGCACTGATCACGTCTAATCATGCACTGATCACATGTCTGCCCATGCACTGATCACGTGGATGATCATACACTAATCATGTGACAGATCATGCACTGATCACGTGGCTGATCATGCACTGATACCGTGGCTGAGCATGGACTGATCACATGACTATCATGTAGTGATCACGTGACTTAATGGAACTGATCATGTGACTGATCATGGGCTGATCATGTTTGCTATCATACACTGATCATGTGCCTCTGGAGGCAATAAACAAAGAGCTGAGTAGGCACGAATCAAACAGTCAGCAGGCAATAATCATGGAACTCAGCTGTGAGGATTCATGCTGCTCAGCTGGCAATAATCAAGCAGCTGAGCAGGCAGGAATTACGCAGCTCAGTTGGCAATTGTCAAGCAGATGAGCAGACAGTAATCACGCAGCTCAGCAGGCCCTGATCACGTGACTGAGCATGCACTGTTCACGTGGCTGATCATACACTTATCACGTGATTGATCATGCACTGATCACTTGGATATCATGCACTGATCACGTGGCTGATCATACACTGTTCACGTGTCTGACCATGCACTGATCACGTGGCTGATCATACACTGCTCACGTAACTGATCATGCACTGATCACGTGGCTATCATGCACTGATCACGTGACTGATCATGCACTGATGAGTTGGCAATCATGCACTGATTACTTGGCTGATCATAAACTGATCACGTGACTGATAATGCCCTGATCATCTGGCTATCGTGCACTCATTACCTGGCTATCGTGCACTGATCACGTGGTTGATCATACACTGATCACAAGACTGATCTTGCACTGATCACGTCTGTATCATGCACTGATCACCTGACTGCCCATGCACTGATCACGTGGATAAACATACACTGATCATGTCACAGATCATGCAGTGATCACGCAGCTATCATGCACTGATCACGTGGCTGATCATGCAATGATCACGTAGCTACCATGTACTGGTCACGTGAGTGATCATGCACTGATCACGTAATTGATCATACACTGATCAGGTGACTTATCATGCACTGTTCACGAGACTGATCATGCACTGATCACGTGGATATCATGCACTGATCACGTGTTTGATCATACACTGTTCACGTGTCTGACCATGCACTGCTCACGTGGCTTATCACACACTGATCACGTGACTGATCATGCACTGATCACGTGGCACTCATGCACTGATCACGTGGCTGATCATATTCTGCTCTCGTAACTGATCATGCACACATCACGTGGCTATCATGCACTTCTCAACTGGCTGGTCATGCAATGTTCACCTAGCTACCATATATTGGTCACGTGACTGATCATGCACAGATCACGTAAATGATCATGCACTCTTCACGTGACTGATCATGTACAGATCACGTGACTGATCACGCACTGATCACGTGGCTATCATGCACTGCTCACTTGGCTGATCATGCAATGATCACGTAGCAACCATGTACTGGTCACGTGACTGATCATGCACTGATCCCGTAATTAATCCTGCACTGATCATCTGACTCACCATGCACTGATCACGTGGCTGATCACACACGTATCACGTGACTGATCATGCACTGATCACGCGGTTATCATGCACTGATCACATGGTTATCATGCACTGATCACGTTGCTATCATTCACTGATCACGTGGATATCATGCACGGCTCACGTGGCTGATCACACACGTATCACGTGACTGATCATGCACTGATCACGTGGCTATCATGCACTGATCACGTGGCTGATCATGCAATGATCACGTAGCTACCATGTACTGGTCACGTGACTGAACTTGCACTGATCACGTAATTGATCATGCACTGATCACGTGGCTGATCAAGCACTGATCACGTGGCTATCATGCACTGCTATCGTGGCTGATCATGAAATGATCACGCAGCTACCATGTACTGGTCACGTGAGTGATCATGCACTGATCACGTGATTGATCATACACTGATCACGTGACTTATCATGCAGTGTTCACGAGACTGATCATGCACTGATCACGTGGATATCATGCACTGATCACGTGTTTGATCATACACTGTTCACGTGTCTGACCATGCACTGCTCACGTGGCTGATCATACACTGTTCACGTAACTGATCATGCACTGATCACGTGGCTATCATGCACTGATCACGTGACTGCGCATGCACTGATGACGTGGCTGTTTGGGCACTGATCACGTGTTTATCAGGCAGTGATCAGTGACTGACAGGCGCTGATCAGGGGACTGTGCACGCGCTGATCAGGTGGCTGATCAGGAACTGACCACCTGACCGCGAATCCAGTGATCACGTGGCTGGTCGTTCACTGATCACGTGTTTATCATACGGTGATCACTTGACTGAGAGGCGCTGATCACGTGACTGTGCCGTCAGTGATCACGTGGCTGAGCAGGCACTGATATCGTGACTGAGCATGCACTGATCATGTGCCGGAGCCGGGGAGGCATTCCACTCTGGACAAAGGTCATGAGGAAGGAGGCTCGGCATACGCAAATGCGGGATCGAGCCTCAGGGGTCCACCCGGATATTCTCGAGCATCTCCCCCAAAACCGGAGTCTGCCTACTGTATTGCTTTGTGCTCTCACCTCTGATTTCACTGGGGGCTGTCCCCCACCACCATCTCGCTCTCTCTGTCAAAGAGTTAACTTACAGCTCCAACTCATAAAGTTCCTTGTCATTCTTCCCTTTAACTTCCAGCTGAGTCTCGATCTGGAGCGCGGAACCCACCACGCTTACCAATTATGCCTGGGCTGCTAAGACCCACTCGAGAAGGTGTCTAGGGTGAGGCACCTTTCGCTATTCGAGAGGGCGCCTGCGGCCTACGTAAGTGGTGCAAACTTCTTGTCTTGAAGTTTGATTGGTCTTCCGCGTAAACCAAACTACTCAGTCTCTTTTCTCCACCGAATTTTCCTACTGAGCTCTCCTCATACTATTATTCTTGACATCTCTGATTAGCATATAAAGAGTCGCCTAGGCCATCTCTCCTTCAAATACCCTGGATCAGTTGGGGCTGGTCCCCGGCAGGTGGCGACCGAACAGGGACCTCAGGAGGCAATACTCAAAGAGCTGAGCAGACACGAACCACGCAATCAGCAGGCAATAAGCATGGAGCTCAGCAGTGACGAATCATGCTGCTCAACTGGCAATAATCAAGCAAGTGACCAGGCAGGAATCACGCAGCTCAGCTGGCAATTGTCAAGCAGATGAGCCGACAGGAATCACGCAGCTCAGATGGCAATGGTCATGCAGATGAGCCGGCAGGAATCACGCAGCTCAGCAGGCCCTGATCACGTGACTCTGCAGGAACTGATCATGTGGCTGATCATGCACTGATCACGTGACTGATCATGCACTGATCACGTGGCTGATCATGCACTGATCACGTGGCTATCATGCACTTATCACATGGCTGGTCATACACTGATCATGTAGCTACCATGTACCGATCACGTGAATGATCATACACCCATCAGGTGACTGATCATGCACTGATCACGTGGCTATCATGCACTGACCACGAGACTGAAAATGCACTGATCACGTCTAATCATGCACTGATCACATGACTGCCCATGCACTGATCACGTGGATGATCATACACTAATCATGTGACAGATCATGCACTGATCACGTGGCTGATCATGCACTGATACCGTGGCTGAGCATGGACTGATCACATGATTATCATGTAGTGATCACGTGACTTAATGGAACTGATCATGTGACTGATCATGGGCTGATCATGTTTGCTATCATACACTGATCATGTGCCTCTGGAGGCAATAAACAAAGAGCTGAGTAGGCACGAATCAAACAGTCAGCAGGCAAGAATCATGGAACTCAGCTGTGAGGATTAATGCTGCTCAGCTGGCAATAATCAAGCAGCTGAGCAGGCAGGAATTACGCAGCACAGCTGGCAATTGTCAAGCAGCTGACAGGCAGGAATCGTGCAGCTCAGTTGGCAATTGTCAAGCAGATGAGCAGACAGTAATCACGCAGCTCAGCAGGCCCTGATCACGTGACTGAGCATGCACTGTTCACGTGGCTGATCATACACTTATCACGTGATTGATCATGCACTGATCACTTGGATATCATGCACTGATCACGTGGCTGATCATACACTGTTCACGTGTCTGACCATGCACTGATCACGTGGCTGATCATACACTGCTCACGTAACTGATCATGCACTGATCACGTGGCTACCATGCACTGATCACGTGACTGATCATGCACTGATCACGTGACTGACCATGCACTGATCACGTGACTGATCATGCACTGATGAGTGGCAATCATGCACTGATTACTTGGCTGATCATATACTGATCACGTGACTGATAATGCCCTGATCATCTGGCTATCGTGCACTCATTACCTGGCTATCGTGCACTGATCACTTGGTTGATCATACACTGATCACAAGACTGATCTTGCACTGATCACGCCTGTATCATGCACTGATCACCTGACTGCCCATGCACTGATCACGTGGATAAACATACACTGATCATGTCACAGATCATGCAGTGATCACGCGGTTATCATGCACTGCTCACGTGGCTGATCATGCAATGATCACGTAGCTACCATGTACTGGTCACGTGAGTGATCATGCACTGATCACGTAATTGATCATACACAGATCAGGTGACTTATCATGCACTGTTCACGAGACTGATCATGCACTGATCACGTGGATATCATGCACTGATCACGTGTTTGATCATACACTGTTCACGTGTCTGACCATGCACTGCTCACGTGGCTGATCATACACTGTTCACGTAACTGATCATGCACTGATCACGTGGATATCATGCACTGATCACGTGGCTGAACATGCACTGTTCACGTGGCTTATCACACACCTGTCACGTGACTGATCATGCACTGATCACGTGGCACTCATGCACTGATCACGTGGCTGATCATATTCTGCTCTCGTAACTGATCATGCATACATCAGGTGGCTATCATGCACTTCTCACCTGGCTGGTCATGCAATGTTCACCTAGCTACCATATATTGGTCACGTGACTGATCATGCACAGATCACGTAAATGATCATGCACTCTTCACGTGACTGATCATGTACTGATCACGTGACTGATCACACACTGATCACGTGGCTATCATGCACTGCTCACTTGGCTGATCATGAAATGATCACGTAGCAACCATGTACTGGTCACGTGACTGATCATGCACTGATCACGTAATTAATCCTGCACTGATCACCTGACTCATCATGCACTGATCACGTGGCTGATCACACACTGATCACGTGACTGATCATGCACTGATCACGTGACTGATCATGCACTGATCACGTGGCAATAATGCACTGATCACTTGACTATCATTCACTGATCATGTGGATATCATGCACTGATCACGTGGCTGATCACACTGATCACGTGTCTGATCATGCACTGATCACGTGGCTATCATGCACTGATCACGTGGCTATCATGCACTGATCACGTGGCTGATCAAGCAATGATCACGTAGCTACCATGTACTGGTCACGTGACTGATCTTGCACTGATCACCTAATTGATCATGCACTGATCACGTGGCTGATCAAGCACTGATCACGTGGCTATCATGCACTGCTATCGTGGCTGATCATGAAATGATCACGCAGCTACCATGCACTGGTCACGTGAGTGATCATGCACTGATCACGTAATTGATCATACACTGATCAGGTGACTTATCATGCAGTGATCACGAGACTGATCATGCACTGATCACGTGGATATCATGCACTGATCACGTGTTTGATCATACACTGTTCACGTGTCTGACCATGCACTGCTCACGTGGCTGATCATACACTGTTCAAGTAACTGATCATGCACTGATCACGTGGATACCATGCACTGATCACAAGGCTTAACATGCACTGTTCACATGGCTTACCACACACCTGTCACGTGACTGATCATGCACTGATCACGTGGCACTCATGCACTGATCACGTGGCTGATCATATTCTGCTCTCGTAACTGATCATGCACTGATCAGTTGGGTATCATGCACTGATCACCTGGCTGGTCATGCAATGATCACGTAGCTACCATATACTCGTCACGTGACTGATCACGCACTCATCACGTGGCTATCATGCACTGCTCACTTGGCTGATCATGCAATGATCACGTAGCAACCATGTACTGGTCACGTGACTGATCATGCACTGATCACGTAATTAATCCTGAACTGATCACCTGACTCATAATGCACTGATCACGTGGCTGATCACACACTGATCACGTGACTGATCATGCACTGATCACGTGGTTATCATGCACTGATGACGTGGCTATCATTCACTGATAACGTGGATATCATGCACTGGTCACGTGGCTGATCACACACGTATCACGTGACTGATCATGCACTGATCACGTGGCTATCATGCACTGATCACGTGGCTATCATGCACTGATCACGTGGCTGATCATGCAATGATCACGTAGCTACCATGTACTGGTCACGTGAATGATCTTGCACTGATCACGTAACTGATCATGCACTGATCACGTGGCTGATCAAGCACTGATCACGTGGCTATCATGCACTGCTAACGTGGCTGATCATGAAATGATCACGCTGCTACCATGTACTGGTCACGTGACTGATCATGCACTGATCACGTGGCTGATCATGCACTGATCACGTGACTGATTATGCACTGATCACGTGGCTATCATGCACTGATCACTTGGCTGGTCATACACTGATCACGCAGCTCCCATGTACTGGTCACGTGACTGATCATGCACTGATGACGTAATTGATCATGCACTGATCATGTGGCTGATCATGCACAGATCACTTGACTGATCATGCACTGATCACGTGACTGATCATGCACTGATCACGTGGCTATCATGCACTGATCACATGGCTGGTCATACACTGATCACGTGCCTGGTCATGCACAGATTACATGACTGATCATATACTGATCACGTCACTGATCATGCACTGATCACGTGGCTATCATGCACTACTCACGTGGCTGATCATGCAATGATCATGTAGCTACCATGTACCAGTCACGTGACTGATCATACACCCATCAGGTGACTGATCATGCACTGATCACGTGGCTATCATGCACTGATCATGTGGCTGATCATACACTGATCACCTGCCTGGTCATGCACTGATCACGTGACTAATCATGAACTGATCACGTAGCAATCCTTCACTGATCACCTGGCTGATCATGCAATGATCACGTGGCTATCATGCACTGATCACATGGCTGATCATGCACTGATACCGTGACTGAGCATGGACTGATCACATGACTATCATGTAGTGATCACGTGACTTAATGGCGCTGACCATGTGACTGATCATGCGCTGAGCATGTTTGCTATCATACACTGATCATGTGCCTCTGGAGGCAATACTCAAAGAGCTGAGCAGACACGAACCACGCAATCAGCAGGCAATAAGCATGGAGCTCAGCAGTGACAAATCATGCTGCTCAACTGGCAATAATCAAGCACGTGACCAGGCAGGAATCACGCAGCTCAGCTGGCAATTGTCATGCAGATGAGCAGGCAGGAATCACGCAGCTCAGCAGGCCCTGATCACGTGACTCTGCAGGCACTGATCACGTGGCTGATCAAGTACAGATCACGTGACTGAGCATGCACTGATCACGTGGATATCATGCACTGATGACGTGACTGCCTATGCACTGATGACGTGGCTGATCGGGCACTGATCACATGGCTCATCATGTACTGATCACGTGTTTATCAGGCAATGATCAGTGACTGGCAGGCGCTGATCATGGGACTGTGCACGCACTGATCACGTGGCTATCATGCACTGATCACGTGACTGCGCATGCACTGATGACGTGGCTGTTCGGGCACTGATCACGTGTTTATCAGGCAGTGATTAGTGACTGACAGTTGCTGATCAGGGGACTGTGCACGCACTGATCAGGTGGCTGATCAGGAACTGAACACCTGACCGAGCATGCAGTGATCACGTGGTTGGTCGTTCACTGATCACGTGTTTATCATACGGTGATCACGTGACTGAGAGGCGCTGATCACGTGACTGTGCCGTCAGTGATCACGTGGCTGAGCAGGCACTGATATCGTGACTGAGCATGCACTGATCATGTGCCGGGAGCCGGGAGGCATTCCACTCTGGACAAAGGTCATGAGGAAGGAGGCTCGGCATACGCAAATGCGGGATCGAGCCTCAGGAGTCCACCCGGATGTTCTGGAGCATCTCCCCCCCCCCAAAAAAAACCGGAGTCTGCCTACAGTATTGCTTTGTGCTCTCACCTCTGATTTCACTGGGGGCTGTCCCCCACCACCATCTCGCTCCCTCTGTCAAAGAGTTAACTTACAGGTCCAATTCAAAAAGTTCCTTGTCATTCTTCCCTTTAACTTCCAGCTGAGTCTCCATCTGGAGCGCGGAACCCACCACGCTTCCTAATTATGCCTGGGCTGCTAAGACCCACTCGAGAAGGTGTCTAGGGTGAGGCACCTTTCGCTATTCGAGAGGGCACCTGCGGCCTACGTAAGTGGTGCAAGCTTCTTGTCTTGAAGTTTGATTGGTCTTCCGCGTAAACCAAGCTACTCAGTCTCTTTTCTCCACCGAATTTTCCTACTGAGCTCTCCTCATACTATTATTCTTGACATCTCTGATTAGCATATAAATATTCGCCAAGGCCATCTCTCCTTCGAATACCCTGGATCAGTTGGGGCTGGTCCCCGGCAGGTGGCGACCGAACAGGGACCTCAGGAGGCAATACTCAAAGAGCTGAGCAGACACGAACCACGCAATCAGCAGGCAATAAGCATGGAGCTCAGCAGTGATGAATCATGCTGCTCAACTGGCAATAATCAAGCACGTGACCAGGCAGGAATCACGCAGCTCAGCTGGCAATTGTCAAACAGATGAGCCGGCAGAAATCACGCAGCTCAGCAGGCCCTGATCACGTGACTCTGCAGGCACTGATCACGTGGCTGATCAAGTACAGATCACGTGACTGAGCATGCACTGATCACGTGGCTATCATGCACTGATGACGTGACTGCGCATGCACTGATCACGTGGCTGATCGGGCACTGATCACATGGCTCATCATGCACTGATCACGTGTTTATCAGGCAATGATCAGTGACTGACAGGCGCTGATCATGGGACTGTGCACGCACTGATCACGTGGCTATCATGCACTGATCACGTGACTGCGCATGCACTGATGACGTGGCTGTTTGGGCACTGATCACGTGTTTATCAGGCAGTGATCAGTGACTGACAGGCGCTGATCAGGGAACTGTGCACGCGCTGATCAGGTGGCTGATCAGGAACTGACCACCTGACCGCGCATCCAGTGATCACGTGGCTGGTCGTTCACTGATCACGTGTTTATCATACGGTGATCACGTGACTGAGAGGCGCTGATCACGTGACTGTGCCGTCAGTGATCACGTGGCTGAGCAGGCACTGATATCGTGACTGAGCATGCACTGATCATGTGCCGGGAGCCGGGGAGGCATTCCACTCTGGACAAAGGTCATGAGGAAGGAGGCTCGGCATACGCAAATGCGGGATCGAGCCTCAGGGGTCCACCCGGATATTCTCGAGCATCTCCCCCAAAAAAACCGGAGTCTGCCTACTGTATTGCTTTGTGCTCTCACCTCTTATTTCACTGGGGGCTGTTCCCCACCACCATCTCGCTCTCTCTGTCAAAGAGTTAACTTACAGCTCCAATTCATAAAGTTCCTTGTCATTCTTCCCTTTAACTTCCAGCTGAGTCTCGATCTGGAGCGCAGAACACACCACGCTTACTAATTATGCCTGGGCTGCTAAGACCCACTCGAGAAGGTGTCTAGGGTGAGGCACCTTTCGCTATTCGAGAGGGCGCCTGCGGCCTACGTAAGTGGTGCAAACTTCTTGTCTTGAAGTTTGATTGGTCTTCCGTGTAAACCAAGCTACTCAGTCTCTTTTCTCCACCGAATTTTCCTACTGAGCTCTCCTCATACTATTATTCTTGACATCTCTGATTAGCATATAAAGAGTCGCCTAGGTCATCTCTCCTTCGAATACCCTGGATCAGTTGGGGCTGGTCCTCGGCAGGTGGCGACCGAACAGGGACCTCAGGAGGCAATACTCAAAGAGCTGAGCAGACACGAACCACGCAATCAGCAGGCAACAAGCATGGAGCTCAGCAGTGACGAATCATGCTGCTCAACTGGCAATAATCAAGCAAGTGACCAGGCAGGAATCACGCTGCTCAGCTGGCAATTGTCAAGCAGATGAGCTGACAGGAATCACGCAGCTCAGATGGCAATGTCATGCAGATGAGCCGGCAGGAATCACGCAGCTCAGCAGGCCCTGATCACGTGACTCTGCAGGAACTGATCATGTGGCTGATCATGCACTGATCACGTGACTGATCATGCACTGATCACGTGGCTGATCATGCACTGATCACGTGGCTATCATGCACTTATCACATGGCTGGTCATACACTGATCTTATAGCTACCATGTACCTGTCACGTGAATGATCATACACCCATCAGGTGACTGATCATGCACTGATCACGTGGCTATCATGCACTGACCACGAGACTGATAATGCACTGATCACGTCTAATCATGCACTGATCACATGACTGCCCATGCACTGATCACGTGGATGATCATACACTAATCATGTGACAGATCATGCACTGATCACGTGGCTGATCATGCACTGATACCGTGACTGAGCATGGACTGATCACATGACTATCATGTAGTGATCACGTGACTTAATGGAACTGATCATGTGACTGATCATGGGCTGATCATGTTTGCTATCATACACTGATCATGTGCCTCTGGAGGCAATAAACAAAGAGCTGAGTAGGCACGAATCAAACAGTCAGCAGGCAATAATCATGGAACTCAGCTGTGAGGATTCATGCTGCTCAGCTAGCAATAATCAAGCAGCTGAGCAGGCAGGAATTACGCAGCACAGCTGGCAATTGTCAAGCAGATGACAGGCAGGAATCGTGCAGCTCAGTTGGCAATTGTCAAGCAGATGAGCAGACAGTAATCACGCAGCCCAGCAGGCCCTGATCACGTGACTGAGCATGCACTGTTCACGTGGCTGATCATACACTTATCACGTGATTGATCATGCACTGATCACTTGGATATCATGCACTGATCACGTGGCTGATCATACACTGTTCTCGTGTCTGACCATGCACTGATCACGTGGCTGATCATACACTGCTCACGTAACTGATCGTGCACTGATCACGTGGCTATCATGCACTGATCACGTGACTGATCATGCACTGATCACGTGACTGACCATGCACTGATCACGTGACTGATCATGCACTGATGAGTGGCAATCATGCACTGATTACTTGGCTGATCATAAACTGATCACGTGACTGATAATGCACTCATCATCTGGCTATCATGCACTGCTTACGTGGCTATCATGCACTGATCACTTGGCTGATCATACACTGATCACAAGACTGAACTTGCACTGATCACGTCTGTATCATGCACTGATCACCTGACTGCCCATGCACTGATCACGTGGATGATCATACACTGATCATGTCACAGATCATGCAGTGATCACGTGGCTATCATGCACTGCTCACGTGGCTGATCATGCAATGATCACGTAGCTACCATGTACTGGTCACGTGACTGATCATGCACTGATCACGTAACTGATCATACACTGATCAGGTGACTTATCATGCACTGTTCACGAGACTGATCATGCACTGATCACGTGGATATCATGCACTGATCACGTGTTTGATCATGCACTGATCACGTGAGTGATCATGCACTGCTCACGTGGCTGATCATACACTGTTCACGTGACTGATCATGCACTGATCACGTGGATATCATGCACTGATCACGTGGCTGAACTTGCACTGTTCACGTGGCTTATCACACACTGATCACCTGACTGATCATGCACTGATCACGTGGCATCATGCACTGATCACGTGGCTGATCATGCTCTGATCTCGTGACTGATCATGCACTGATCACGTGGCTATCATGCACTGATCACCTGTCTGGTCATGCAATGTTCACCTAGCTACCATATATTGGTCACGTGACTGATCATGCACAGATCACGTAAATGATCATGCACTCTTCACGTGACTGATCATGTACTGATCACGTGACTGATCATGCACTGATCACGTGGCTATCATGCACTGCTCACTTGGCTGATCATGCAATGATCACGTAGCACCATGTACTGGTCACGTGACTGATCATGCACTGATCACGTAATTAATCCTGCACTGATCACCTGACTCACCATGCACTGATCACGTGGCTGATCACACACGTATCACGTGACTGATCATGCACTGATCACGTATCTATCATGCACTGCTCACGTGACTGATCATGCGCAGATCACGTGACTGATCATGCACTGATCACATAATTGTTCATGCACTGATCACCTGGCTTTTCATGCATTGATCATGTGACTGATCATGTGCTGATCATGTTTGGTGTCACACACTGATCATGTGCCTCTGGAGGTAATGAACATAGAGCTGAGTAGGCAGGAATCAGTCAGCAGGCTATAATCGTGGAACTCAGCTCTGAGAAATCATGCTGCTCACCTGGCAATAATCAAGTAGATGAGCAGGCAGGAATTCCGCAGAAGAGGTGGCAATTGTCAAGGAGATGACAGGCAGGAATCATGCAGCTCAGCTGGAAATTGTCTAGCAGATGAGCAGACAGTAATCACGCAGCTCAGCAGGCCCTGATCACGTGACTGAGCATGCACTGTTTACATGGCTGATCACACACTGATCACGTGACTGATCATGCACTGATCACGTAGATATCTTGCACTGATCACTGGGCTGATCAGGCACTCATCACGGAACTGATCGTGCACTGATCACGTGGCTGATCATGCACTGATCACATGACTGCTCATGCACTGATCACGTGGCTGATCATGCACTGATTACGTGACTGATCATGCACTGATCACGTGGCTATCAAGCACTGATCACTTGGCTATCATGCACTTATATCATGCACTGGTCACGTGGCTTATCACACATGTATCACGTGACTGATCATGCACTGATCACGTGGCTATCATGCACAGATCACGTGGCTGATCATGCAATGATCACGTAGCTAGCATGTACTGGTCACGTGACTGATCATGCACTGATCACGTGGCTGATCATGCACTGATCACGGACTGATCATGCACTGATCACGTGGCTGATCATGCAATGATCACGCAGCTACAATGTACTGGTCACGTGACTGATCATGCACTGATCACGTGATTGATCATGCACTGATCACGTGGCTTATCATGCATTGATTATGTGACTGATCATGTGCTGATCATGTTTGGTGTCATACACTGATCATGTGCCTCTGGAGGCAATGAACAAAGAGATGAGTAGGCAGGAATCAGTAGGCAATAATCATGGAACTCAGCTCTGAGAAATCCTGCTGCTCAACTGGCAATAATCAAGTAGATGAGCAGGCAGGAATTATGCAGCACAGATGGCAATTGTCAAGGAAATGACAGGCAGGAATCGTACAGCTCAGCTGGCAATTGTCAAGCAGATAAGCAGACACTAATCACGAAGATCAGCAGGCCCTGATCACGTGACTGAGCATGCACTGTTCACGTCGGTGATCACACACCTATCACGTGAATGACCATGCACTGATCACGTGGCTATCATGCACTGATGACGTGGCTGATCATGCACTGATCATGTGGCAGATCATGCACTGATCACGTAGCTATCATGCACTGGTCACTTGGCTGATCATACACTCATCACGGGACTGATCATGCACTGATTGCGGCGCTATCATGCACTGACTACATGACACCACATGCACTGATCACGTGCATGATCATGCACTGATCACATGACTGACCATGCACTGATCACGTGACTGATCATGCACTGATCACGTGGCTATCATGCACTGATCATTTGGCTGGTCATGCACTGATCATGTGCCTGGTCATGCACTGATCATGTGGCTGATCATGCACTGACCACGTGACTGATAATGCACTGATCATCTGGCTATCATGCACTGATTACCTGGCTATCGTGCACTGATCACGTGGTTGATCATACACTGATCACGAGACTGATCATGCACTGATCACGTCTATATCATGCACTGATCACATGACTGCCCATGCACTGATCACCCGGATGATCATACACTGATCATGTGACAGATCATGCACTGATCACGTGGCTATCATGCACTGATCACGTGGCTGTTCATGCACTGATCACGTGCTATCATGCACTGATCACGTGACTGATCATGCACTGATCACGTAACTGATCATGCACTGATCAGTTGACTGATCATGCACTGATCACGTGACTGATCATGCACTGATCACGTGACTGATCATGCACTGATCACGTAGCTATCATGCACTGGTCACTTGGCTGATCATACACTGATCACGTGACTGATCTTGCACTGATCGCGGCGCTATCATGCATTGACTACATGACTGATCATGCACTGATCACGTGCCTGATCATGCACTGATCACGTGGCTGATCATGCACTGATCACGTGACTGATCATGCACTGATCACGTGGCTATCATGCACTGATCATTTGGCTGGTCATACACTGATCACGTGCCTGGTCATGCACTGATCACGTGGCTGATCATGCACTGATCACGTGACTGATCATGCACTGATCACGTGACTGATCATGCACTGATCACGTGGCTATCATGCACAGATCATGTGGCTGATCATGCAATGATCACGTAGCTACCATGTACTGGTCACGTGACTGATCATGCACTGATCACGTGGCTGATCATGCACTGATCACGTGACTGATCATGCACTGATCACGTGGCTGATCATGAACTGATCACGTGGCTATCATGCACTGCTCACGTGGCTGATCATGCAATGATCACGCAGCTACCATGTACTGGTCACATGACTGATCATGCACAGATCACGTACTTGATCATGCACTGATCACCTGGCTTATCATGCATTGATCATGTGACTCATTATGTGCTGATCATGTTTGGTGTCATACATTGATCATGTGCCTCTGGAGGCAATGAAAACAGAGCTGAGTAGGCAGGAATCAGTCAGCAGGCAATAATCATGGAACTCAGCTGTGAGAAATCATGCTGCTCAGCTGGCAATAATCAAGCAGATGAGCAGGCAGGAATTACGCAGCACAGGTGGCAAATGTCAAGGAGATGACAGGCAGGAATCGTGCAGCTCAGCTGGCAATTGTCAAGCAGATGAGCAGACAGTAATCACGCAGCTCAGCAGGCCCTGATCACGTGACTGAGCATGCACTGTTCACGTGGCTGATCACACACTGATCACGTGACTGATCATGCACTGATCACGTGGCTCTCCTGCACTGACAACGTGATTGCACATGCACTGATCACATAATTGTATGCACTGATCACGTGGCTATCATGCACTGATGACGTGGCTGATCATGCACTGATCATGTGACTGATCATGCACTGATCTCGTAGCTATCTTGCAGTGATCACTTTGCTGATCATACACTGATCACGGGACTGATCATGCACTGATCACGGCGCTATCATACATTGATGACATGACTCAACATGCACTGATCACCTGGATGATCATACACTGATCACGTGACTGATCATGCACTGATCACGTGGCTATCATGCACTGCTCACGCGGCTGTTCATGCAATGATCACGTAGCTACCATGTACTGATCACGTGAGTGATCATGCACTGATCACGTAATTGATCATGCACTGATCAGTTGACTTATCATGCACTGTTCACGTGAGTGATCATGCACTGATCACGTGACTGATCATGCACTGATCTCGTGGCAATCATGCACTGATCACGTGGCTGATCATGCAATGATCACCTAGCTACCATATACTGGTCAAGTGACTGATCATGGACTGATCACATAATTGATCATGCACTGGTCATGTGGCTGATCATGCACTGATCACGTGGCTGATCATCCACTGATCACGTGACTGATCATGCACTGATCACGTGACTGATCATGCACTGATCACGTGGCTGATCATGCAATGATCACGCAGCTACATGTACTGGTCACATGACTGATCATGCACTGATCATGTAATTGATCATGCACTGATCACGTGGCTTATCATGCATTGATTATGTGATTCATCATGTGCTGATCATGTTTGGTGTCATACACTGATCATGTGCCTCTGGAGGCAATGAACAAAGAGCTGAGTAGGCAGGAATCAGTAGGCAATGATCATGGAACTCAGCTCTGAGAAATCCTGCTGCTCAACTGGCAATAATCAAGTAGATGAGCAGGCAGGAATTATGCAGCACAGATGGCAATTGTCAAGCAGATGACAGGCAGGAATCCTACAGCTCAGTTGGCAATTGTCAAGCAGATGAGCAGACAGTAATCACGAAGCTCAGCAGGCCCTGATCACGTGACTGAGCATGCACTGTTCACGTGGCTGATCACACACCTATCACGTGAATGACCATGCACTGATCACGTGGCTCTCATGCACTGATGACGTGGCTGATCATGCACTGATCATGTGACTGATCATGCACTGATCACGTGGCTGATCATGCAATGAACACGTAGCTACCATGTACTGGTCACGTGGCTGATCATGCACTGATCACGTGGCTGATCATGCACTGATCACGTGGCTGATCATGCACTGATCACGTGACTGATCATGCACTGATCACGTGGCTGATCATGCAATGAACACGTAGCTATCATGTACTGGTCACGTGACTGATCATGCACTGATCACGTGGCTGATCATGCACTGATCACGTGGCTGATCATGCACTAATCTCGTGACTGGTCATGCACTGATCACGTGGCAATCATGCACTGATCACGTGGCAATCATGCACTCATCACGTGGCTGATCACGCACTGATCACGTAGCTACCATGTACTGATCACGTGACTGATCATGCACTGATCACGTAATTGATCCTGCACTGATCACGTGGCTCATCACGCACTGATCCGACGGCTGATCACACACGTATCACGTGACTGATCATGCACAGATCACGTGAATTATCATGAAGTCATCACGTGGCAACCCTTCACTGATCACGTGGATATCATGCGCTGATCACGTGGCTGATCACACACGTATCACGTGACTGATCATGCACTGATGACGTGGCTATCATGCACTGATCACGTGGCTATCATGCACTGATCACGTGGCTGATCATGCACTGATCACGTAGCTACCAAGCACTGGTCACGTGACTGATCATGCACTGATCAGGTAATTGATCATGCACTGATCACGTGACTGATCATGCACTGATCCCGTGGCTGATCATACACTGCTCAGGTAACTGATCATGCACTGATCACGTGGCTATCATGCACTGATCACGTGGCTGAACATGCACTGTTCACGTGGCTGATCACACAAATGTCACGTGACATATCATGCACTGATCACGTGGCACTCATGCACTGATCACGTGGCTGATCATACTCTGCTCACGTAACTGATCATGCACTGATCACGTGGCTATCATGCACTGCTCACGTGGCTCGTCAAGGAATGATCACATAGCTACCATGTACTGGTCACGTGACTGATCATGCACAGATCACGTAAATGATCATGCACTGATCACGTGACTGATCATGTACTGATCACGTGACTGATCATGCACTGATCAGGTGGCTATCATGCTCTGCTCACGTGGCTAATCATGCAACGATCACGTAGCAACCATGTACTGGTCTCGTGGCTGATCATGCACTGATCACGTGATTGATCCTGCACTGGTCACGTGGCTCATCACGCACAGATCCGGTGGCTGATAACACACGTATCACGTGACTGATCATGTATAGATCACGTGACTAATCATGAAGTGACCACGTGGCTATCCTGCACTGATCACGTGGACATCATGCACTGATCACGTGGCTGATCACACACGTATCACGTGACTGATCATGCACTGATCTAGTGGCTATCATGCACTGATCATGTGGCTATCATGCACTGATATCATGCACTGGTCACGTGGCTTATCACACACGTATCACGTGACTGATCATGCACTGATCACGTGGCTATCATGCACAGATCACGTGGCTGATCATGCAATGATCACGTAGCTACCATGTACTGGTCACGTGACTGATCATGCACTGATCACGTGGCTGATCATGCACTGATCACATGACTGATCATGCACTGATCACGTGGCTGATCATGCAATGATCACGCAGCTACAATGTACTGGTCACATGACTGATCATGCACTGATCATGTAATTGATCATGCACTGATCACCTGGCTTATCATGCATTGATTATGTGATTCATCATGTGCTGATCATGTTTGGTGTCATACACTGATCATGTGCCTCTGGAGGCAATGAACAAAGAGCTGAGTAGGCAGGAATCAGTAGGCAATAATCATGGAACTCAGCTCTGAGAAATCATGCTGCTCAGCTGGCAATAATCAAGTAGATGTGCAGGCAGGAATAATGCAGCACAGATGGCAATTGTCAAGGAGATGACAGGCAGGAATCGTACAGCTCAGTTGGCAATTGTCAAGCAGATGAGCAGACAGTAATCACGCAGCTCAGCAGGCCCTGATCACGTGACTGAGCATGCACTGTTCACGTGGCTGATCACACACCTATCACGTGAATGACCATGCACTGATCACGTGGCTCTCATGCACTGATGACGTGGCTGATCATGCACTGATCATGTGACTGATCATGCACTGATCACGTGGCTGATCATGCACTGATCACGTGGCTGATCATGCACTGATCTCGTGACTGATCATGCACTGATCGCGGCGCTATCATGCATTGACTACATGACTCACATGCACTGATCACGTGCTGATCATGCACTGATCACGTGACTGACCATGCACTGATCACGTGACTGATCATGCACTGATCACGTGGCTATCATGCACTGATCATTTGGCTGGTCATACACTGATCATGTGCCTGGTCATGCACTGATCATGTGGCTGATCATGCACTGATCACGTGACTGATCATGCACTGATCACGTGACTGATCATGCACTGATCACGTGGCTATCATGCACAGATCACGTGGCTGATCATGCAATGATCACGTAGTTACCATTTACTGGTCACGTGACTGATCATGCACTGATCACGTGGCTGATCATGCACTGATCACGTGACTGATCATGCACTGATCACGTGGCTGATCATGCACTGATCACGTGGCTATCATGCACTGCTCACGTGGCTGATCATGCAATGATCACGCAGCTACCATGTACTGGTCACATGACTGATCATGCACAGATCACGTACTGATCATGCACTGATCACCTGGCTTATCATGCATTGATCATGTGACTGATTATGTGCTGATCATATTTGGTGTCATACATTGATCATGTGCCTCTGGAGGCAATGAACACAGAGCTGAGTAGGCAGGAATCAGTCAGCAGGCAATAATCATGGAACTCAGCTCTGAGAAATCATGCTGCTCAGCTGGCAATAATCAAGTAGATGAGCAGGCAGGAATTACGCAGCACAGGTGGCAAATGTCAAGGAGATGACAGGCAGGAATCGTGCAGCTCATCTGGCAATTGTCAAGCAGATGAGCAGACAGTAATCACGCAGCTCAGCAGGCCCTGATCACGTGACTGTTCTCCCACTGATCACTTGACTGATCATGCACTGATCACGTGGCTATCATGCACTGCTCACGTGGCTGATCATGCACTTTTCACGTGCCTGGTCATGCACAGATCACGTGACTAATCATGAACTTATCACGTGGCTATAATGCACTGATCACGTGGCTGATCATACACTGATCACGTGGCTGATCTGCACTGATCACGTGACTGATCATGAACTTATCACGTGGCTATCATTCACTGATCACGTGAATATCATGCACTGATCACGTGGCTGATCAGGCACAGATCACGTGACTAATCATGAACTGATCACGTGGTATCATGCACTGATCACGTGGCTGATCATGCACTGTTCACGTGGCTGATCATGCACTGATAACGTGGCTGATCATACACTGCTCACGTAGCTGATCATGCACTGATCACGTGGCTATCATGCAGTGCTCACGTGGCTGATCATGCAATGATCACGTAGCTACATGTACTGGTCACGTGACTGATCATGCAATGGTAACGTAATTGATCATGCACTGATCACGTGACTGATCATGCACTGATCACGTGATTGACCATGCACTGATCACGTGGCTATCATGCACTGCTTACGTGGCTGATCATGCACTGATCACGTAGCTACCATATACTGGTCACGTGACTGATCATGCACTGATCACGTAATTGATCATGCACTGATCAAGTGGCTGATCATACACTGATTACGTGGCTGATCATGCACTGTTCACGTGACTGATCATGCACTGATCACGTGGATATCATGCACTGATCACGTGTTTGACCATACACTGTTCACGTGTCTGACCATGCACTGCTCACGTGGCTCATCATACACTGTTCACGTAACTGATCATGCACTGATTACGTGGATATCATGCACTGATCACGTGGCTGATCATGCACTGTTCACGTGGCTGATCATGCACCTGTCACGTGACTGATCATGCACTGATCACGTTGCACTCATGCACTGATCACCTGGCTGATCATATTCTGCTCACGTAACTGATCATGCACTGATCAGGTGGCTATCATGCACTTCTCACCTGGCTGGTCATGCAGTGTTCACGTAGCTACCATATACTGGTCACGTGACTGATCATGCACTAATCACGTAATTGATCCTGCACTGATCACGTGACTGATCATGCACTGATCACGTGGCTGCTCACACACGTATCACGTGACTGATCATGCACTGATCACGTGGCTGATCATGCAATGATCACGTAGCTACCATGTACTGATCACGTGACTGATCTTGCACTGATCACGTAATTCAACATGCACTGATCACGTGGCTGATCAAGCACTAATCACGTGGCTATCATGCACTGTTAACGTGGCTGATCATGCAATGATCACGCAGCTACCATGTACTGGTCACGTGACTGATCATGCACTGATCACGTGGCTGATCATGCACTGATCACGTGACTGATCATGCACTGATCACGTGACTGATCATGCACTGATCACGTGGCTATCATGCAGTTATCACTTGGCTGGTCATACACTGATCTCGCAGCTACCATGTACTGGTCACGTGACTGATCATGCACTGATCACGTGGCTGATCATGCACTGATCACGTGACTGATCATGCACTGATCACGTGGCTATCATGCACTGATCACGTGGCTCGTCATACACTGATCACGTGCCTGGTCATGCACTGATTACATGACTGATCATGCACTCATCACGTCACTGATCATGCACTGATCACGTGGCTATCATGTTCTACTCACGTGGCTGATCATGCAATGATCATGTAGCTACCATGTACTGATCACGTGACTGATCATACACCCATCAGGTGACTGATCATGCACTGAACACGTGACTGATCTTGCACTGATCACGTGACTGATCATGCCCTGATCACGTGGCTATCATGCACTGATCACGTGGCTGATCATGCAATGTTCATGTAGCTACCATGTACCAGTCACTTGACCGATTATACACCCATCAGGTGACTGATCATGCACTGATCACGTGGCTATATTGCATTGTTAACGTGGCTGATCATACACTGATCACGTGCCTGATCATGCACAGATCAGGTGACTAATCATGAACTGATCACTTAGCTATCATGAACTGATCACCTGGCTGATCATGCACTGATCACGTGGCTGATCATGCAATGATCACGTGGCTATCATGCACTGATCACGTGGCTGATCATGCACTGATCACGTGCCTGGTCATGCACAGATTACATGACTGATCATGCACTGATCACGTCACTGATCATGCACTGATCACGTGGCTATCATGCTCTACTCACGTGGCTGATCATGCAATGATCATGTAGCTACCATGTACCGGTCACGTGACTGATCATACACCCATCAGGTGACTGATCATGCACTGAACACGTGACTGATCTTGCACTGGTCACGTGACTGATCATGCCCTGATCAAGTGGCTATCATGCACTGATCACGTGGCTGATCATGCAATGTTCATGTAGCTACCATGTACCAGTCACTTGACCGATTATACACCCATCAGGTGACTGATCATGCACTGATCACGTGGCTATATTGCATTGATAACGTGGCTGATCATACACTGATCACCTGCCTGGTCATGCAGAGATCAGGTGACTAATCATGAACTGATTACTTAGCTATCATGTACCTGGCTGATCATGCACTGATCATGTGGCTGATCATGCAATGATCACGTGGCTATCATGCACTGATCACGTGGCTGATCATGCACTGATCACGTGATTGATCATGCACTGATCACGTGGCTATCATGCACTGATCACGTGGCTGATCATGCACTGATCACGTGATTGATCATGCACTGATTACTTGGATATCATGAACTGCTCACGTGGCTGATCATACACTGTTCACGTGTCTGATAATGCACTGATTACATGGCAGATCATACACTGCTCACGTAACTGAACATGCACTGATCACGTAATTGATCATGCACTGATCACGTGGCTGATCATGCAATGATCACGTGGCTACCATGTACTGGTCACGTGAGTGATCATGCACTGATCACGTAATTGATCATGCACTGATCACGTGACTGATCATGCACTGAACACGTGACTGATCATGCACTGATCACGTGACTGATCATGCACTGATCACGTGGCTATCATGCACTGCTCACGTGGCTGATCATGCACTGATCATATAATTGATCATGCACTGATCACCTGGCTTATCATGCATTTATCATGTGACTGATCATGTGCTGATCATGTTTGGTGTCACACACTGATCATGTGCATCTGCAGGCAATGAACAAAGAGCTGAGTAGGCAGGAATCAGTCAGCAGGCTATAATCATGGAACTCAGCTTTGAGAAATCATGCTGCTCAGCTGGCAATAATCAAGTAGATGAGCAGGCAGGAATTATGCAGCACAGGTGGCAATTGTCAAGCAGATGAGCAGACAGTAATCACGAAGCTCAGCAGGCCCTTATCTCGTGACTGAGCATGCACTGTTCACGTGGCTGATCACACACCTATCACGTTAATAATCATGCATTGATCACGTGGCTCTCATGCACTGATCACGTGATTGCGCATGCACTGATCACGTAATTGTATGCACTACTCACGTGGCTGATCATGCACTGATGACGTGGCTGATCATGCACTGATCACGTAGCTATCTTGCACTGATCACTTGGCTGATCATACACTGATCACGGGACTGATCGTGCACTTATCACGGCGCTATCATGCATTGTCTACATGACTCCACATGCACTGATCACGTGGATGATAATGCACTGATCTCGTGACTGACCATGCACTGATCACGTGGCTGATCATGCACTGATCATGTGGCTATCATGCACCTATCACTTGGCTGGTCATACACTGATCACGTGACTGATCATGCACTGTTCACGTGATTGATCATGCACTGATCACGTAACTGATCATGCACTATTCACGTGGCTGTTCATGCAATGATCACGTGACTGACCATGCACTGATCACGTGACGGATCATCCACTGATCAGTTGGCTATCATGCACTGATTACTTGGCTGATCATACACTGATCACGTGACTGATAATGCACTGATCATCTGGCTATCACGCACTCATTACCTGGATATCGTGCACTGATCACGTGGTTGATCATACACTGATCACGAGACTGATCATGCACTGATCACGTCTATATCATGCACTGATCACATGACTGCCCATGCACTGATCACCCGGATGATCATACACTGATCATGTGACAGTTCATGCAGTGATCACGTGGCTATCATGCACTGATCACGCAGCTGTTCATGCAATGATCACGTAGCTACCATGTACTGGTCACGTGAGTGATCATGCACTGATCACGTAATTGATCATGCACTGATCACGTGACTGATCATGCACTGTTCACGTGAGTCATCATGCACTGATCACGTGACTGATCATGCACTGATCACGTGGCTATCATGCACGGCTCATGTGGCTGATCATGCAATGATCACATAGCTACCATATACTGGTTACGTGACTGATCATGCACTGATCACGTAATTGATCATGCACTGATCATGTGGCTGAACATGCACTGATCACGTGGCTGATCATCCAATGATCACGTGACTGATCAAGCACTGATCACGTGACTGATCATGCACTGATCACGTGGCTATCATGCACTGATCTCTTGGCTGGTCATACACTGGTCACGTGCCTGGTCATGCACAGATTACATGACTGATCATGCACTGATCACGTGACTGATCATGCACTGATCACGTGGCTATAATGCACTACTCACGTGGCTGATCATGAAATGATCATGTAGCTACCATGTACTGGTCACGTGACTGATCATACACCCATCAGGTGTCGGATCATGCACTGATCACGTGGCTGATCATGCACTGATCACGTGACTGATCATGCACTGATCACGTGACTGATCATGCACTGATCACGTGGCTATCATGCACTGATCACGTGGCTGATCATGCACTGATCACGTGGCTGATCATGCACTGATACCGTGACTGAGCATGGAATGATCACATGACTATCATGTAGTGATCACGTGACTTAATGGCACTGATCATGTGACTGATCATGCGCTGATCATGTTTGCTATCATACACTGATCATGTGCCTCTGGAGGCAATAAACAAAGAGCTGAGTAGGCACGAATCAAACAGTCAGCAGGCAATAATCATGGAACTCAGGTGTGAGGAATCATGCTGCTCAGCTGGCAATAATCAAGCAGCTGAGCAGGCAGGAATTACGCAGCACAGCTGGCAATTGTCAAGCAGATGACAGGCAGGAATCGTGCAGCTCAGCTGGCAATTGTCAAGCAGATGAGCAGACAGTAATCACGCAGCTCAGCAGGCCCTGATCACGTGACTGAGCATGCACTGTTCACGTGGCTGATCATACACTGATCACGTGACTGATCATGCACTGATCACGTGGCTATCATGCACTGATCACGTGGCTGATCATGCACTGATCACGTGTCTGATCATGCACTGATCACGTGGCTGATCATGCACTGATCACGTAACTGATCATGCACTGATCACGTGGCTATCATGCACTGATCACGTGGCTGATCATGCACTGATCACGTGACTGATCATGCACTGATCACGTGACTGATCATGCACTGATCACGTGGCTATCATGCACTGATCACGTGGCTGATCATGCAATGATCACGTAGCTACCATGTACTGGTCACGTGACTGATCATGCACTGATCACGTGACTGATCATGCACTGATCACGTGGCTATCATGCACTGATCACGTGGCTGATCATGCACTGATCACGTCTATATCATGCACTGATCACATGACTGCCCATGCACTGATCACGTGGATGATCATACACTGATCATGTGACAGATCATGCACTGATCACGTGGCTGATCATGCACTGATACCGTGACTGAGCATGGACTGATCACATGACTATCATGTAGTGATCACGTGACTTAATGGCGCTGATCATGTGACTGATCATGCACTGATCATGTTTGCTATCATACACTGATCATGTGCCTCTGGAGGCAATAAACAAAGAGCTGAGTAGGCACGAATCAAACAGTCAGCAGGCAATAATCATGGAACTCAGCTGTGAGGAATCATGCTGCTCAGCTGGCAATAATCAAGCAGCTGAGCAGGCAGGAATTATGCAGCACAGCTGGCAATTGTCAAGCAGATGACAGGCAGGAATCGTGCAGCTCAGCTGGCAATTGTCAAGCAGATGAGCAGACAGTAATCACGCAGCTCAGCAGGCCCTGATCACGTGACTGAGCATGCACTGTTCACGTGGCTGATCATACACTGATCACGTGATTGATCATGCACTGATCACTTGGATATCATGCACTGATCACGTGGCTGATCATACACTGTTCACGTGTCTGACCATGCACTGATCACGTGGCTGATCATACACTGCTCACGTAACTGATCATGCACTGATCACGTGGCTATCATGCACTGATCACGTGGCTGAACTTGCACTGTTCACGTGGCTGATCACACACCTGTCACGTGACATATCATGCACTGATCACGTGGCACTCATGCACTGATCACGTGGCTGATCATACTCTGCTCACGTAACTCATCATGCAAACATCACGTGTCTATCATGCACTGCTCACGTGGCTCGTCATGGAATGATCACGTAGCTACCATATACTGGTCACGTGACTGATCATGCACAGATCACGTAAATGATCATGCACTGATCACGTGACTGATCATGCACTGATCACGTGGCTGATCATGCACTGATCACGTGGCTGATCATGCACTGATCACGTGGCTGATCATGCACTGATCACGTGGCTGATCATGCACTGATCACGTGACTGATCATGCACTGATCACGTGACTGATCATGCACTGATCACGTGGCTATCATGCACTGATCACGTGGCTGATCATGCACTGATCACGTGACTGATCATGCACTGATCACGTGACTGATCATGCACTGATCACGTGGCTGATCATGCACTGATCACGTGGATCATGCACTGATCACGTGGCTGATCATGCACTGATCACGTGACTGATCATGCACTGATCACGTGACTGATCATGCACTGATCACGTGACTATCATGCACTGATCACGTGGCTGATCATGCACTGATCACGTGACTGATCATGCACTGATCACTGGCTATCATGCACTGATCACGTGGCTATCATGCACTGATCACGTGGCTGATCATGCACTGATCACGTGACTGATCATGCACTGATCACGTGACTGATCATGCACTGATCACGTGATGATCATGCACTGATCATGTGACTGATCATGCACTGATCACGTGGCTATCATGCACTGATCACGTGGCTGATCATGCACTGATCACGTAGCTATCATGTACTGATCACGTGACTGATCATGCACTGATCACGTGATTGATCATGCACTGATCACGTGACTGATCATGCACTGATCACGTGACTGATCATGCACTGATCACGTGACTGATCATGCACTGATCACGTGGCTATCATGCACTGATCACGTGGCTGATCATGCAATGATCACGTAGCTATCATGCACTGATCACGTGACTGATCATGCACTGATCACGTGACTGATCATGCACTGATCACGTGACTGATCATGCACTGATCACGTGACTGATCATGCACTGATCACGTGACTGATCATGCACTGATCACGTGGCTATCATGCACTGATCACGTGGCTGATCATGCACTGATCACGTGGCTGATCATGCACTGATCACGTGACTGATCATGCACTGATCACGTGACTGATCATGCACTGATCACGTGGCTATCATGCACTGATCACGTGGCTGATCATGCACTGATCACGTGGCTGATCATGCACTGATCACGTGACTGATCATGCACTGATCACGTGACTGATCATGCACTGATCACGTGGCTGATCATGCACTGATCACGTGACTGATCATGCACTGATCACGTGGCTGATCATGCACTGATCACGTGGCTGATCATGCACTGATCACGTGACTGATCATGCACTGATCACGTGATGATCATGCACTGATCACGTGGCTATCATGCACTGATCACGTGGCTATCATGCACTGATCACGTGGCTGATCATGCACTGATCACGTGACTGATCATGCACTGATCACGTGGCTGATCATGCACTGATCACGTGGCTATCATGCACTGATCACGTGGCTGATCATGCACTGATCACGTAGCTACCATGCACTGATCACGTGACTGATCATGCACTGATCACGTGACTGATCATGCACTGATCACGTGGCTGATCATGCACTGATCACGTGACTGATCATGCACTGATCACGTGGCTATCATGCACTGATCACGTGACTGATCATGCACTGATCACGTGGCTGATCATGCACTGATCACGTGACTGATCATGCACTGATCACGTGACTGATCATGCACTGATCACGTGGCTATCATGCACTGATCACGTGGCTGATCATGCACTGATCACGTGACTGATCATGCACTGATCACGTGGCTATCATGCACTGATCAGTGGCTGATCATGCACTGATCACGTGGCTGATCATGCACTGATCACGTGACTGATCATGCACTGATCACGTCTATCATGCACTGATCACGTGACTGCCCATGCACTGATCACGTGGATGATCATACACTGATCATGTGACAGATCATGCACTGATCACGTGGCTATCATGCACTGATCACGTGACTGATCATGCACTGATCACGTGACTGATCATGCACTGATCACGTGACTTATCATGCACTGATCATGTGACTGATCATGCGCTGATCATGTTTGCTATCATACACTGATCATGTGCCTCTGGAGGCAATGAACAAAGAGCTGAGTAGGCACGAATCAGTCAGCAGGCAATAATCATGGAACTCAGCTGTGAGGAATCATGCTGCTCAGCTGGCAATAATCAAGCAGCTGAGCAGGCAGGAATTACGCAGCACAGCTGGCAATTGTCAAGCAGATGACAGGCAGGAATCGTGCAGCTCAGCTGGCAATTGTCAAGCAGATGAGCAGACAGTAATCACGCAGCTCAGCAGGCCCTGATCACGTGACTGAGCATGCACTGTTCACGTGGCTGATCATACACTGATCACGTGACTGATCATGCACTGATCACGTGGCTGATCATGCACTGATCACGTGGCTGATCATGCACTGATCACGTGGCTGATCATGCACTGATCACGGGACTGATCATGCACTGATCACGTGGTATCATGCACTGACACATGACTGATCATGCACTGATCACGTGGCTGATCATGCACTGATCACGTGGCTGATCATGCACTGATCACGTGGCTGATCATGCACTGATCACGTGGCTGATCATGCACTGATCACGTGACTGATCATGCACTGATCACGGGACTGATCATGCACTGATCACGTGGCTATCATGCACTGATCACGTGGCTGATCATACTGATCACGTGACTGATCATGCACTGATCACGTGGCTGATCATGCACTGATCACGTGACTGATCATGCACTGATCACGTGGCTGATCATGCACTGATCACGTGGCTGATCATGCACTGATCACGTGGCTGATCATGCACTGATCACGTGACTGATCATGCACTGATCACGTGGCTGATCATGCACTGATCACGTGACTGATCATGCACTGATCACGGGCTATCATGCACTGATCACGTGACTGATCATGCACTGATCACGTGGCTGATCATGCACTGATCACGTGACTGATCATGCACTGATCACGTGCTGATCATGCACTGATCACGTGGCTATCATGCACTGATCACGTGGCTGATCATGCACTGATCACGTGACTGATCATGCACTGATCACGTGGCTATCATGCACTGATCAGCTGGCTGATCATGCACTGATCACGTGGCTGATCATGCACTGATCACGTGACTGATCATGCACTGATCACGTCTGATCATGCACTGATCACGTGACTGATCATGCACTGATCACGTGGATGATCATACACTGATCATGTGACTGATCATGCACTGATCACGTGGCTATCATGCACTGATCACGTGACTGATCATGCACTGATCACATGACTGATCATGCACTGATCACGTGGCTTATCATGCACTGATCATGTGACTGATCATGCACTGATCATGTTTGCTATCATACACTGATCATGTGCCTCTGGAGGCAATGAACAAAGAGCTGAGTAGGCACGAATCAGTCAGCAGGCTATAATCATGGAACTCAGCTGTGAGAAATCATGCTGCTCAGCTGGCAATAATCAAGCAGCTGAGCAGGCAGGAATTACGCAGCACAGCTGGCAATTGTCAAGCAGATGACAGGCAGGAATCGTGCAGCTCAGCTGGCAATTGTCAAGCAGATGAGCAGACAGTAATCACGCAGCTCAGCAGGCCCTGATCACGTGACTGAGCATGCACTGTTCACGTGGCTGATCACACACTGATCACGTGACTGATCATGCACTGATCACGTGACTGATCATGCACTGATCACGTGGCTGATCATGCACTGATCACGTGGCTGATCATGCACTGATCACGGGACTGATCATGCACTGATCACGGCAGTATCATGCACTGATACATGACTGATCATGCACTGATCACGTGGCTGATCATGCACTGATCACGTGGCTGATCATGCACTGATCACGTGACTGATCATGCACTGATCACGTGGCTATCATGCACTGATCACGTGGCTGATCATGCACTGATCACGTGCTGATCATGCACTGATCACGTGACTATCATGCACTGATCACGTGGCATCATGCACTGATCACGTGGCTATCATGCACTGATCACGTGGCTGATCATGCACTGATCACGTAGCTATCATGCACTGATCACGTGACTGATCATGCACTGATCACGTAATGATCATGCACTGATCACGTGGCTTATCATGCACTGATCATGTGACTGATCATGCACTGATCATGTTTGGTGTCATACACTGATCATGTGCCTCTGGAGGCAATGAACAAAGAGCTGAGTAGGCAGGAATCAGTCAGCAGGCAATAATCATGGAACTCAGCTCTGAGAAATCATGCTGCTCAGCTGGCAATAATCAAGTAGCTGAGCAGGCAGGAATTACGCAGCACAGGTGGCAATTGTCAAGCAGATGACAGGCAGGAATCGTGCAGCTCAGCTGGCAATTGTCAAGCAGATGAGCAGACAGTAATCACGCAGCTCAGCAGGCCCTGATCACGTGACTGAGCATGCACTGTTCACGTGGCTGATCACACACTGATCACGTGACTGATCATGCACTGATCACGTGGCTATCATGCACTGATCACGTGACTGATCATGCACTGATCACGTGACTGTCATGCACTGATCACGTGGCTGATCATGCACTGATCACGTGGCTGATCATGCACTGATCACGTGGCTGATCATGCACTGATCACGTGGCTATCATGCACTGATCACGTGACTGATCATGCACTGATCACGTGACTGATCATGCACTGATCACGTGGCTTATCATGCACTGATCATGTGACTGATCATGCACTGATCATGTTTGGTGTCATACACTGATCATGTGCCTCTGGAGGCAATGAACAAAGAGCTGAGTAGGCACGAATCAGTCAGCAGGCAATAATCATGGAACTCAGGTGTGAGGAATCATGCTGCTCAGCTGGCAATAATCAAGCAGATGAGCAGGCAGGAATCACGCAGCTCAGCATGCACTGATCACATGACTGATCATGCACTGATCACGTGGCTGATCATGCACTATCACGTGACTGATCATGCACTGATCACGTGGCTGATCATGCACTGATCACGTGACTGATCATGCACTGATCACGTGATTGATCATGCACTGATCACGTGGCTATCATGCACTGATCACGTGGCTGATCATGCACTGATCACGTGACTGATCATGCACTGATCACGTGGCTGATCATGCACTGATCACGTGGCTATCATGCACTGATATCATGCACTGATCACGTGGCTGATCACACACATATCACGTGACTGATCATGCACTGATCACGTGACTATCATGCACTGATCACGTGGCTGATCATGCACTGATCACGTGACTGATCATGCACTGATCACGTAGCTATCATGCACTGATCACGTGGCTGATCATGCACTGATCACGTGACTGATCATGCACTGATCACGGGCTGATCATGCACTGATCACGTGGCTGATCATGCACTGATCACGTGGCTGATCATGCACTGATCACGTGGCTGATCATGCACTGATCACGTGGCTATCATGCACTGATCACGTGGCTGATCATGCACTGATCACGTGACTGATCATGCACTGATCACGTGACTATCATGCACTGATCACGTGGCTGATCATGCACTGATCACGTGGCTATCATGCACTGATCACGTGGCTGATCACACACGTATCACGTGACTGATCATGCACTGATCACGTGGCTATCATGCACTGATCACGTGGCTATCATGCACTGATCACGTGGATATCATGCACTGATCACGTGGCTGATCACACATGATCACGTGACTGATCATGCACTGATCACGTGGCTGATCATGCACTGATCACGTAGCTACCATGTACTGATCACGTGACTGATCATGCACTGATCACGTAACTGATCATGCACTGATCACGTGGCTGATCACACATGATCACGTGACTGATCATGCACTGATCACGTGGCTATCATGCACTGATCACGTGGCTATCATGCACTGATCACGTGGCTGATCATGCAATGATCACTAGCTACCATGTACTGGTCACGTGACTGATCATGCACTGATCACGTAACTGATCATGCACTGATCACGTGACTGATCATGCACTGATCACGTGACTGATCATGCACTGATCACGTGGCTATCATGCACTGATCACGTGGCTGATCATGCACTGATCACGCAGCTATCATGCACTGGTCACGTGACTGATCATGCACTGATCACGTGACTGATCATGCACTGATCACGTGACTGATCATGCACTGATCACGTGGCTGATCATGCACTGATCACGTGACTGATCATGCACTGATCACGTGACTGATCATGCACTGATCACGTGGCTATCATGCACTGATCACGTGGCTGATCATGCACTGATCACGTGGCTGATCATGCACTGATCACGTGACTGATCATGCACTGATCACGTGGCTATCATGCACTGATCACGTGGCTGATCATGCACTGATCACGTGACTGATCATGCACTGATCACGTGGCTGATCATGCACTGATCACGTGGCTGATCATGCACTGATCACGTGGCTATCATGCACTGATCACGTGGCTGATCATGCACTGATCACGTGGCTATCATGCACTGATCACGTGACTGATCATGCACTGATCACGTGACTGATCATGCACTGATCACGTGACTGATCATGCACTGATCACGTGGCTATCATGCACTGATCACGTGGCTGTCATGCAATGATCACGTAGCTACCATGCACTGATCACGTGACTGATCATGCACTGATCACGTAATTGATCATGCACTGATCACGTGGCTGATCATGCACTGATCACGTGACTGATCATGCACTGATCACGTGGCTATCATGCACTGATCACGTGGCTATCATGCACTGATCACGTGGCTGATCATGCACTGATCACGTGACTGATCATGCACTGATCACGTCTGATCATGCACTGATCACGTGACTGATCATGCACTGATCACGTGGCTGATCATGCACTGATCACGTGACTGATCATGCACTGATCACGTGGCTATCATGCACTGATCACGTGGCTGATCATGCACTGATCACGTAACTGATCATGCACTGATCACGTGGCTATCATGCACTGATCACGTGGCTGATCATGCAATGATCACGTAGCTACCATGTACTGGTCACGTGACTGATCATGCACTGATCACGTGACTGATCATGCACTGATCACGTGACTGATCATGCACTGATCACGTGACTGATCATGCACTGATCACGTGACTGATCATGCACTGATCACGTGGCTATCATGCACTGATCACGTGGCTGATCATGCAATGATACCATAGAACCATGCACTGGTCACGTGACTGATCATGCACTGATCACGTAATACATCATGCACTGATCACGTGGCTTATCATGCACTGATCATGTGACTGATCATGCGCTGATCATGTTTGGTATCATACACTGATCATGTGCCTCTGGAGGCAATGAACAAAGAGCTGAGTAGGCACGAATCAGTCAGCAGGCAATAATCATGGAACTCAGCTGTGAGAAATCATGCTGCTCAGCTGGCAATAATCAAGTAGCTGAGCAGGCAGGAATTACGCAGCACAGCTGGCAATTGTCAAGCAGATGACAGGCAGGAATCGTGCAGCTCAGCTGGCAATTGTCAAGCAGATGAGCAGACAGTAATCACGCAGCTCAGCAGGCCCTGATCACGTGACTGAGCATGCACTGTTCACGTGGCTGATCACACACTGATCACGTGACTGATCATGCACTGATCACGTGGCTATCATGCACTGATCACGTGGCTGATCATGCACTGATCACGTGACTGTCATGCACTGATCACGTGGCTGATCATGCACTGATCACGTGGCTGATCATGCACTGATCACGTGGCTGATCATGCACTGATCACGTGGCTGATCATGCACTGATCACGTGACTGATCATGCACTGATCACGTAACTGATCATGCACTGATCACGTGGCTTATCATGCACTGATCACGTGACTGATCATGCACTGATCATGTTTGGTGTCATGCACTGATCATGTGCCTCTGGAGGCAATGATCAAAGAGCTGAGTAGGCAGGAATCAGTCAGCAGGCAATAATCATGGAACTCAGGTGTGAGGAATCATGCTGCTCAGCTGGCAATAATCAAGCAGATGAGCAGACAGTGATCACGCAGCTCAGCAGGCCCTGATCACGTGACTGATCATGCACTGATCACGTGGCTGATCATGCACTGATCACGTGACTGATCATGCACTGATCACGTGGCTCTCATGCACTTATCACGTGATTGCGGATGCACTGATCATGTAATTGTATGCACTGATCACGTGGCTATCATGTACTGATGACGTAGCTGATCATGCACTGATGATGTGACTGATCATGCACTGATCACGTGGCTATCATTCACTGATCACGTGGCTATCATGCACTGATATCATGCAGTGATCACGTGGCTGATCACACACATATCACGTGACTGATCATGCACTGATCACGTGACTACCATGCACTGATCACGTGGCTATCATGCACTGATCATGTGACTGATCATGCACTGGTCACGTAGCTATCATGCACTGATCACTTGGCTGATCATACACTCATCTCGGGACTGATCATGCACTGATCATGGCGCTATCAGGCACTGATCACGTGGATATCATGCACTGATCATGTGGCTGATCACACACGTATCACGTGGCTGATAATGCACTGATCACGTGGCTATCCTGCACTGATCACGTGGCTGCTCATACACTGATCACGTGCCTGGTCAGGCACAGATCACGTGAGTACTCATGAAGTGATCACGTGGCTATCATGCACTGATCACGTGGCTATCATACACTGATCATGTGGCTGATCACACACGTATCACGTGACTGATCATGCAGTGGTCACGTGGCTATCATGCACTGATCACGTGGCTATCATGCACTGATCACGTGGATATCATGCACTGATCACGTGGCTGATCACACATGTATCACGTGACTGATCATGCACTGCTCACGTGGCTGATCATGTAATGATCACACAGCTACCATATACTGGTCACATGACTGATCATGCACTGATCACATAATTGATCATGCACTGATCACGTGGCTGATCACACATGTATCACGTGACTGATCATGCACTGATCACGTGGCTATCATGCACTGATCACGTGGCTATCATGCACTGATCACGTGGCTGATCATGCAATGATCAACTAGCTACCATGTACTGGTCACGTGACTGATCATGCACTGACTACGTAATTGATCATGCACTGGTCACGTGACTGATCATGCACTGATCATGTGACTGATCATGCACTGATCACGTGGCTATCATGCACTGCTCACGTGGCTGATCATACAATGATCACGCAGCTATCATGTACTGGTCACATGACTGATCATGCACTGATCACGTGACTGATCATGCACTGATCACGTAATTGATCCTGCACTAATCACGTGGCTCATCATGCACTGATCTCGTGACTGTTCACGCACTGATCACTTGACTGATCATGCACTGATCACGTGGCTATAATGAACTGATCACGTGGCTGATCATACACTGTTCACGTGCCTGGTCATGCACAGATCACGTGACTAATCATGAACTGATCACGTAGGTATCATGCACTGATTACGTGGCTGATTATACACTGTTCACGTGTCTGATCATGCACTGATCACGTGGCTGATCATACACTGCTCACGTAGCTGATCATGCACTGATCACGTGTTTATCATGCAGTGCTCCCGTGGCTGATCCTGCAATGATCACGTAGCTAACATGTACTGGTCAGGTGACGGATCATGCAATGGTAACGTAATTGATCATGCACTGATCACGTGACTGATCATGCACTGATCACGTGGCTATCATGCACTGCTAAGGTGGCTGTCATACAATGTTCACATAGCTACCATATACTGATCACGTGACTGATCATGCACTGATCACGTAATTGATCATGAACTGATCACGTGGCTGATCATACACTGATTACGTGCCTTGTCATGCACAGATCACGTGGTTACTCATGAAGTGATCACGTGGCTATCCTGCAATGATCACTTGGTTGATCATACACTGATCACGAGACTGATCATGCACTGATCACGTCTATATCATGCACTGATCACATGACTGCCCATGCACTGATAATGTGGATGATAATACACTGATCATGTGACAGATCATGCAGTGATCACGAGGCTATCATGCACTGATCAAGTGGTTGATCATACTCTAGTCCCGAAAATGATCATGCACTGATCACGTGGCTATCATGAACTGCTCACGTGGCTGATCATGCAATGATCACGTAGCTACCATGTACTGGTCAAGTGAGTGATCATGCACTGATCACGTAATTGATCATGCACTGATCAGGTGACTTATCATGCACTGTTCACGTGACGGATCATGCACTGTTCACGGGACTGATCATGCACTGATCACGAGGCTATCATTCACTGCTCACGTGGCTGATCATGCAATGATACCATAGAACCATGTACTGGTCACGTGACTGATCATGCAATGGTAACGTAATACATCATGCACTGATTACCTGGCTTATCATGCATTGATCATGTGACTGATCATGTGCTGATCATGTTTGGTGTCATACACTGATCATGTGCCTCTGGAGGCAATGAACAAAGAGCTGAGTAGGCAGGAATCAGTCAGCAGGCAATAATCATGGAACTCAGCTCTGAGAAATCATGCTGCTCAGCTGGCAATAATCAAGTAGATGAGCAGGCAGGAATTACGCAGCACAGGTGGCAATTGTCAAGGAGATGACAGGCAGGAATCGTGCAGCTCAGCTGGCAATTGTCAAGCAGATGAGCAGACAGAAATCACGCAGCTCAGCAGGCCCTGATCACGTGACTGAGCATGCACTGTTCGCGTGGCTGATCACACACCTATCACGTGACGGATCATGCACTGATCACGTGGCTCTCATGCACTGATCACGTGATTGCGGATGCACTGATCACATGATTGTATGCACTGATCACGTGGCTATCATGCACTGATCACGTGGCTATCATGCACTGATCACGTGGCTGATCAGGCAATGATCACCTAGCTACCATGTACTGGTCACGTGACTGATCATGCACTGATCACGTAATTGATCATGCACTGATCACCTGTCTTATCATGCTTTGATCATGTGACTGATCATGTGCTGATCATGTTTGGTGTCATACACTGATCATGTGCCTCTGGAGGCAATGAACAAAGAGCTGAGTAGGAAGGAATCAGTCAGCAGGCAATAATCATGGAACTCAGGTGTGAGGAATCATGCTTCTCAGCTGGCAATAATCAAGCAGATGAGCAGACAGTAATCACGCAGCTCAGCAGGCCCTGATCACATGACTGAGCATGCACTGTTCAAGTGGCTGATCACACACCTATCACGTGACTGATCATGCACTGATCACGTGGCTCTCATGCACTTATCACGTGATTGCGGATGCACTGATCATGTAATTGTATGCACTGATCACGTGGCTATCATGTACTGATGACGTAGCTGATCATGCACTGATGATGTGACTGATCATGCACTGATCACGTGGCTATCATTCACTGATCACGTGGCTATCATGCACTGATATCATGCAGTGATCACGTGGCTGATCACACACATATCACGTGACTGATCATGCACTGATCACGTGACTACCATGCACTGATCACGTGGCTATCATGCACTGATCATGTGACTGATCATGCACTGGTCACGTAGCTATCATACACTGATCACTTGGCTGATCATACACTCATCTCGGGACTGATCATGCACTGATCATGGCGCTATCAGGCACTGATCACGTGGATATCATGCACTGATCATGTGGCTGATCACACACGTATCACGTGGCTGATCATGCACTGATCACGTGGCTATCCTGCACTGATCACGTGGCTGCTCATACACTGATCACGTGCCTGGTCAGGCACAGATCACGTGACTGCTCATGAAGTGATCACGTGGCTATCATGCACTGATCACGTGGCTATCATACACTGATCATGTGGCTGATCACACACGTATCACGTGACTGATCATGCAGTGGTCACGTGGCTATCATGCACTGATCACGTGGCTATCATGCACTGATCACGTGGATATCATGCACTGATCACGTGGCTGATCACACATGTATCACGTGACTGATCATGCACTGCTCACGTGGCTGATCATGTAATGATCACACAGCTACCATATACTGGTCACATGACTGATCATGCACTGATCACATAATTGATCATGCACTGATCACGTGGCTGATCACACATGTATCACGTGACTGATCATGCACTGATCACGTGGCTATCATGCACTGATCACGTGGCTATCATGCACTGATCACGTGGCTGATCATGCAATGATCAACTAGCTACCATGTACTGGTCACGTGACTGATCATGCACTGACTACGTAATTGATCATGCACTGGTCACGTGACTGATCATGCACTGATCATGTGACTGATCATGCACTGATCACGTGGCTATCATGCACTGCTCACGTGGCTGATCATACAATGATCACGCAGCTATCATGTACAGGTCACGTGAATGATCATACACCCATCAAGTGACTGATCATGCACTGATCACGTCTATATCATGCACTGATCACGTGGCTGATCACACATGTATCACGTGACTGATCATGCACTGCTCACGTGGCTGATCATGTAATGATCACACAGCTACCATATACTGGTCACATGACTGATCATGCACTGATCACATAATTGATCATGCACTGATCACGTGGCTGATCACACATGTATCACGTGACTGATCATGCACTGATCACGTGGCTATCATGCACTGATCACGTGACTACCAGGCACTGATCACGTGGCTATCATGCACTGATCACGTGGCTGATCAGGCAATGATCACCTAGCTACCATGTACTGGTCACGTGACTGATAATGCACTGATCACGTAATTGATCATGCACTGATCAACTGGCTTATCATGCATTGATCATGTGACTGATCATGTGCTGATCATGTTTGGTGTCATACACTGATCATGTGCCTCTGGAGGCAATGAACAAGGAGCTGAGTAGGAAGGAATCAGTCAGCAGGCAATAATCATGGAACTCAGGTGTGAGGAATTATGCTTCTCAGCTGGCAATAATCAAGCAGATGAGCAGACAGTAATCACGCAGCTCAGCAGGCCCTAATCAGATGACTGAGCATGCACTGTTCACGTGGCTGATCACACACCTATCACGTGACTGATCATGCACTGATCACGTGGCTCTCATGCACTTATCACGTGATTGCGGATGCACTGATCATGTGATTGTATGCACTGATCACGTGGCTATCATGTACTGATGACGTAGCTGATTATGCACTGATCATGTGACTGATCATGCACTGATCACGTAGCTATCTTGCACTGATCACTTGGCTGATCATTCACTCATCTCGGGACTGATCATGCACTGATCATGGCGCTATCAGGCACTGATCACGTGGATATCATGCACTGATCATGTGGCTGATCACACACGTATCACGTGACTGATCATGCTCTGATCACGTGCCTATCCTGCACTGATCACGTGGCTGCTCATACACTGATCACGTGCCTTGTCAGGCACAGATCACGTGACTACTCATGAAGTGATCACGTGGCTATCATGCACTGATCACGTGGCTATCATACACTGATCACGTGGCTGATCACACACGTATCACCTGACTGATCATGCACTGGTCACGTGGCTATCATGCACTGATCACGTGGCTATCATGCACTGATCACGTGGATATTATGCACTGATCACGTGGCTGATCACACACGTATCACGTGACTGATCATGCACTGATCACGTGGCTATCATGCACTGATCACGTGGCTATCATGCACTGATCACGTGGCTGATCATGCAATGATCAACTCGCTACCATGCACTGGTCACTTGACTGATCATGCACTGATCATGTGACTGATCATGCACTGATCACGTGGCTATCATGCACTGCTCACGTGGCTGATCATACAATGATCACGCAGCTATCATGTACTGGTCACATGACTGATCATGCACTGATCATGTGACTGATCATGCACTGATCACGTAATTGATCCTGCACTAATCACGTGGCTCATCATGCACTGATCTCGTGACTGTTCACGCACTGATCACTTGACTGATCATGCACTGATCACGTGGCTATAATGAACTGATCACGTGGCTGATCATACACTGTTCACGTGCCTGGTCATGCACAGATCACGTGACTAATCATGAACTAATCACGTAGGTATCATGCACTGATTACGTGGCTGATTATACACTGTTCACGTGTCTGATCATGCACTGATCACGTGGCTGATCATACACTGCTCACGTAGCTGATCATGCACTGATCACGTGTTTATCATGCAGTGCTCCCGTGGCTGATCCTGCAATGATCACGTAGCTAACATGTACTGGTCAGGTGACGGATCATGCAATGGTAACGTAATTGATCATGCACTGATCACGTGACTGATCATACACTGATCACGTGGCTATCATGCACTGCTAACGTGACTGTCATACAATGTTCACATAGCTACCATATACTGATCACGTGACTGATCATGCACTGATCACGTAATTGATCATGAACTGATCACGTGGCTGATCATACACTGATTACGTGCCTTGTCATGCACAGATCACGTGGTTACTTATGAAGTGATCACGTGGCTATCCTGCACTGATCACTTGGCTGATCATACACTGATCACGAGACTGATCATGCACTGATCACGTCTATATCATGCACTGATCACATGACTGCCCATGCACTGATAATGTGGATGATCATACACTGATCATGTGACAGATCATGCAGTGATCACGAGGCTATCATGCACTGATCAAGTGGCTGATCATACTCTACTCCCGAAACTGATCATGCACTGATCACGTGGCTATCATGAACTGCTCAAGTGGCTGATCATGCAATGATCACGTAGCTACCATGTACTGGTCAAGTGAGTGATCATGCACTGATCACGTAATTGATCATGCACTGATCAGGTGACTTATTATGCACTGTTCACGTGACGGATCATGCACTGATCACGGGACTGATCATGCACTGATCACGAGGCTATCGTGCACTGCTCACGTGGCTGATCATGCAATGATACCGTAGAACCATGTACTGGTCACGTGAACTGATCATGCAATGGTAACGTAATACATCATGCACTGATTACCTGGCTTATCATGCATTGATCATGTGACTGATCATGTGCTGATCATGTTTGGTGTCATACACTGATCATGTGCCTCTGGAGGCAATGAACAAAGAGCTGAGTAGGCAGGAATCAGTCAGCAGGCAATAATCATGGAACTCAGCTCTGAGAAATCATGCTGCTCAGCTGGCAATAATCAAGTAGATGAGCAGGCAGGAATTACGCAGCACAGGTGGCAATTGTCAAGGAGATGACAGGCAGGAATCGTGCAGCTCAGCTGGCAATTGTCAAGCAGATGAGCAGACAGAAATCACGCAGCTCAGCAGGCCCTGATCACGTGACTGAGCATGCACTGTTCACGTGGCTGATCACACACCTATCACGTGACGGATCATGCACTGATCACGTGGCTCTCATGCACTGATCACGTGATTGCGGATGCACTGATCACATGATTGTATGCACTGATCACGTGGCTATCATGCACTGATGACGTAGCTGATCATGCACTGATCATGTGACTGATCATGTACTGATCACGTAGCTATCTTGCACTGATCACTTGGCTGATCATACACTCCTCTCGGGACTGATCATGCACTGATCATGGCGCTATCAGGCACCTATCACGTGGATATCATGCACTGATCACGTGGCTGATCACACACGTATCAGGTGACTGATCATGCACTGATCACGTGGCTATCATGCACTGATCACGTGGCTATCATGCACTGATCACGTGGCTGATCAGGCAATGATCACCTAGCTACCATGTACTGGTCACGTGACTGATCATGCACTGATCACGTAATTGATCATGCACTGATCACCTGGCTTACCATGCATTGATCATGTGACTGATCATGTGCTGATCATGTTTGGTGTCATACACTGATCATGTGCCTCTGGAGGCAATGAACAAGGAGCTGAGTAGGAAGGAATCGGTCAGCAGGCAATAATCATGGAACTCAGGTGTGAGGAATCATGCTTCTCAGCTGGCAATAATCAAGCAGATGAGCAGACAGTAATCACGCAGCTCAGCAGGCCCTGATCAGATGACTGAGCATGCACTGTTCACGTGGCTGATCACACACCTATCACGTGACTGATCATGCACTGATCACGTGGCTCTCATGCACTTATCACGTGATTGCGGATGCACTGATCATGTGATTGTATGCACTGATCACGTGGCTATCATGTACTGATGACGTAGCTGATTATGCACTGATCATGTGACTGATCATGCACTGATCACGTAGCTATCTTGCACTGATCACTTGGCTGATCATACACTCATCTCGGGACTGATCATGCACTGATCATGGTGCTATCAGGCACTGATCACGTGGATATCATGCACTGATCATGTGGCTGATCACACACATATCACGTGACTGATCATGCTCTGATCATGTGGCTATCCTGCACTGATCACGTGGCTGCTCATACACTGATCACGTGCCTTGTCAGGCGCAGATCACATGACTACTCATGAAGTGATCACGTGGCTATCATGCACTGATCACGTGGCTATCATACACTGATCACGTGGCTGATCACACACGTATCACGTGACTGATCATGCACTGGTCACGTGGCTATCATGCACTGATCACGTGGCTATCATGCACTGATCACGTGGATATTATGCACTGATCACGTGGCTGATCACACACGTATCACGTGACTGATCATGCACTGATCACATGGCTATCATGCACTGCTCATGTTGATGATCATGCAATGGTCACGCAGCTACCATGTATTGGTCACATGACTGATCATGCACTGATCACGTAATTGATCATGCACTGATCACGTGGCTGATCATGCACTGATCACCTGATGGATCATGCACTGATCACGTGGCTGATCATGCAATGATTACCTAGCTACCATGTACTGGTCACATGATTGATCATATACTGATCACGTAATTGATCATGCACTAATCACGTGGCTGATCATGCACTGATCACCTGGCTTTCATGCATTGATCATGTGACTGATCATGTGCTGATCATGTTTGGTGTCATACACTGATCATGTGCCTCTGGAGGCAATGAACAAATAGCTGAGTAGGCAGGAATCAGTCAGCAGGCAATAATCATGGAACTCAGCTGTGAGGAATCATGCTGCTCAGCTGACAATAATCAAGTAGATGAGCAGGCAGGAATTACGCAGCACAGGTGGCAATTGTCAAGGAGATGATTGGCAGGAATTGTGCAGCTCGGCTGGCAATTGTCAAGCAGATGAGCAGACAGTAATCACGCAGCTCAGCAGGCCCTGATCACGTGACTGAGCATGCACTGTTCACGTGGCTGATCACACACCTATCACGTGACTGATCATGCACTGATTACGTGGCTCTCATGCACTGATCACGTGATTGGGCATGCACTGATCACGTAATTGTATGCACTAATCACGTGGCTATCAATCATTGATGACGTGGCTGATCATGCACTGATACCATGACTGAGCATGGACTGATCACATGACTATCATGTAGTGATCACATGACTTAATGTCGCTGATCATGTGACTGATCATGCGCTGATCATGTTTGCTATCATACACTGATCATGTTCTTCGGGAGGCAATAAACAAAGAGCTGAGTAGGCACGAATCAAACAGTCAGCAGGCAATAATCATGGAACTCAGCTGTGAGGAATCATGCTGCTCAGCTGGCCATAATCAAGTAGATGAGCAGACAGGAATTACGCAGCACAGCTGGCAATTGTCAAGGAGATGACAGGCAGGAATCGTGCAGCTCAGCTGGCAATTGTCAAGCAGATGAGCAGAGAGTAATCACGCAGCTCAGCAGACCCTGATCACGTGACTGAGCATGCACTGTTCACGTGGCTGATCACACACCTATCACGTGACTGATCATGCACTGATCACCTGGCTCTCATGCACTGATCACGTGATTGCGGATGCACTGATCACGTAATTGTATGCACTGATCACGTGGCTATCATGTACTGATGAAGAAGCTGATCATGCACTGATCATGTGACTGATCATGCACTGATCACGTAGCTATCTTGCACTGATCACTTGGCTGATCATACACTCATCTTGGGACTGATCATGCACTGATCATGGCGCTATCATGCACGGATCACGTGGATATCATGCACTGATCACGTGGCTGATCACAGACGTACCACGTGACTGATAATGCACTGATCACGTGGCTATCATTCACTGATCACGTGGCTATCATGCACTGATATCATGCACTGATCACGTGGCTGATCACACACATATCACGTGACTGATCATGCACTGATCACGTGACTACCATGCACTGATCACGTGGCTATCATGCACTGATCACGTGGCTGATCATGCAATGATCAACTAGCTACCATGTATTGGTCACGTGACTGATCATGCACTGATCACGTAATTGATCCTTCACTGAACACGTGGCTCATCACGCACTGATCACGTGGCTGATCACACACGTGTCACGTGACTGATCATGTACAGATCACGTGACTAATCATGAAGTGATCATGTGGCTATCCTTCACTGATCACGTGGATATCATGCACTGATCACGTGGCTGATAACACACTTATCACGTGACTGATCATGCACTGATCACGTGGCTATCATGCACTGATCACGTGGCTGATCAGGCAATGATCACCTCGCTACCATGTACTGGTCACGTGACTGATCATGCACTGATCACGTAATTGATCATGCACTGATCACCTGGCTCATCATGCATTGATCATGTGACTGATCATCTGCTGATCATGTTTGGTGTCATACACTGATCATGTGTCTCTGGAGGCAATGAACAAAGAGCTGAGTAGGCAGGAATCAGTCAGCAGGCAATAATCATGGAACTCAGGTGTGAGGAATCATGCTGCTCAGCTGGCAATAATCAAACAGATGAGCAGACAGTAATCACGCAGCTCAGCAGGCCCTGATCACATGACTGAGCATGCACTGTTCACGTGGCTGATCACACACCTATCACGTGACTGATCATGCACTGATCACGTGGCTCTCATGCACTTATCACGTGATTGTGGATGCACTGATCACGTAATTGTATGCACTGATCACGTGGCTATCATGTACTGATGACGTAGCTGATAATGCACTGATCATGTGACTGATCATGCACTGATCACGTAGCTATCTTGCACTGATCACTTGGCTGATCATACACTCATCTCGGGACTGATCATGCACTGATCATGGCGCTATCATGCACTGATCACGTGGATATCATGCACTGATCATGTGGCTGATCACAAACGTATCACGTGACTGATCATGCACTGCTCACATGGCTATCCTGCACTGATCACGTGGCTGCTTATACACTGAATAATTGCCTGGTCAGGCCCAGATCACGTGACTACTCATGAAGTCATCACGTGGCTATCATGCACTGATCACGTGGCTATCATACACTGATCACGTGGCTGATCACACACGTATCACGTGACTGATCATGCACTGGTCACGTGGCTTTCATGCACTGATCACGTGGCTATCATGCACTGATCACGTGGCTATCATGCACTGATCAAGTGGCTGATCATACTCTGCTCCCGAAACTGATCATGCACTGATCACGTGGCTATCATACACTGCTCACGTGGCTGATCATGCAATGATCACGTAGCTATCATGTACTTGTCACGTGAGTGATCATGCACTGATCACGTATTTGATCATGCACTGATCAGGTGACTTATAATGCAGTGATCACGTGACTGATCATGCACTGATCACGTGACTGATCATGCACTGATCTCGTGGCTATCATGCACGGCTCATGTGGCTGATCATGCAAAATTCACGTAGCTACCATGTACTGGTCACGCGACTGATCATGCACTGATGACGTAATTGATCATGCACTGATCATGTGGCTGATCATGCACTGATCAAGTGGCTGATCATACACTGATCACGTGACTGAACATGCACTGATCACGTGGCTATCATCCTCTGATCACTGGGCTGGTTATACACTGATCACGTGCCTGGTCATGCACAGATTACATGACTGATCATGCACTGATCACGTGACTGATCATGCACTGATCACGTGGCTATCATGCACTACTCACGTGGCTGATCATGCAATGATCATGTAGCTACCATGTACCGGTCACGTGAGTGATCATACACCCATCAGGTGACTGATCATGCACTGATCACGTGGCTATCATGCCCTGTTCACGTGGCTGATAATACACTGATCACGTGGCTGATCATGCACTGATCACGTCATTGATCCAGCATTGATCACGTGGCTCATCATGCACTGATAACGTGACTGTTCACGCACTGATCATTTGACTCTTCATGCACTGATCACTTGGCTATAATGCACTGATCACGTGGCTGATCATTCACAATTCACGTGCCTGGATATGCACAGATCACGTGCTAATCATGAACTGATCACGTGGCTATAATTCACTGAACACGTGGATATCATGCACTGATTATGTGCATGTCGTGCACAAATCACGTGACTAATCATGAACTGATCACGTAGGTATCATGCACTGATCACATGGCTGATTATACACTTTTCACGTGGCTGATCATACAATGATCACGTGCCTAGTCATGCACATATCATGTGACAAATAATGAAGTGATCACGTGGCTATCATGCACTGATCACTTTGCTGATACTGCACTGATCACGTGGCTATCATGCACTGTTCATGTGCCTGATCATACACTAATCACCTGCCTGGTCATGCACAGATCACGTGACTAATCATGAACTGAACAGGTAGCTATCATGCACTGATCACCTGGCTGATCATGCACTGTTCACGTAATTGAACATTCACTGATCTCGTGGCTGATCATGCACTGATTACGTGACTGATCATGCACTGATCACGTAATTGATCATGCCCTTATCACCTGGCTTATCATGCATTGATCATGTGACTGAACATGTGCTGATCATGTTTGGTGTCATACACTGATCATGTGCCTCTGGATGCAATGAACAAAGAGCTGAGTAGGCAGGAATCAGTCAGCAGGCAATAATCATGAAACTCAGCTCTGAGAAATCATGCTGCTCAGCTGGCAATAATCAAGTAGATGAGCAGGCAGAAATTACGCAGCACAGCTGGCAATTGTCAAGCAGATGAGCAGACAGTAATCACGCAGCTCAGCAGGCCCTGATCACGTGACTGAGCATGCACTGTTCACGTGGCTGATCATACACTGAACACGTGACTGATCATGCACTGATCACTTGGATATCATGCACTGATCACGTGGCTGATCATACATTGTTCACTTGTCTGATCATGCACTAATCACGTGGCTGATCATACACTGATCTCGTGGCTGAACATGCAATGATCACGTAGCAACCATGTACTGGTCTCGTGACTGATCATGCACTGATCACGTAATAGATCCTGCACGGATCACGTGGCTCATCATGCACTGATCTCGTGACTGTTCACCCACTGATCACTTGACTGACCATGCACTGATCACGTGGCTATAATGCACTGAGTACGTGGCTGATCATACACTGTTCACGTGCCTGGTTATGCACAGATCACGTGACTAATCATGAAGTGATCATGTGCCTATAATTCACTGATCACGTGGATATCATGCACTGATTACGTGCCTGTCATGCACAAATCACGTGACTAATCATGAACTGATCACGTAGGTATCATGCACTGATCACGTAGCTGATCATACACTGTTCACATATGATCATGCACTGATCACGTGGCTGATCATACACTTTTCATGTAGCTGATCATGCACTTATCACGTGTCTATCATGCAGTGCTCAGGTGGCTGATCCTGCAATGATCACGTAGCTAACATGTACTGGTCACGTGACTGATCAGGCAATGGTAACGTAATTGATCATGCACTGATCACGTGACTGATCATACACTGATCACGTGACTGATCATGCACTAATAAGGTGGCTATCATGCACTACTTACGTGGCTGATCATAGAATGATCACATAGGTACCATGTACTGGTCACGTGATTGATCATGCACTTATCACGTAATTAATCATGCACTGATCACGTGGCTGATCATGCACTGATCACGTGGCTATCATGCACTGATCACGTGGCTGACCATACACAGATCACGTGCCAGGTCATGCACAGATCACGTGACTACTCATGAAGTGATCACATGGCTATCATGCACTGATCACCTGGATATCATGCACTGATCACGTCGCTGATCACACACGTATCACGTGACTGATCATGCACTGATCACGTGGCTATCATGCACTGATCACGTGGCTATCATGCACTGCTCACGTGGCTGATCATGCAATGATCACGCAGCTACGATGTACTAGTCACATGACTGATCATGCAGTGATCACCTGGCTTATCATGCATTGATCATGTGACTGATCATGCGCTGATCATGTTTGGTGTCATACACTGATCATGTGCCTCTGGAGGCAATGAATAAAGAGATGAGTAGGCAGGAATCAGTCAGCAGGCAATAATCATGAAACTCAGCTCTGAGAAATCATGCTGCTCAGCTGGCAATAATCAAGTAGATGAGCAGGCAGGAATTACGCAGCACAGGTGGCAATTGTCAAGGAGATGAGCAGACAGTAATCACGCAGCTCAGCAGGCCCTGCTCACGTGACTGAGCATGCACTGTTCATGTTGCTGATAACGCACCTATCACGTGACTGATCATGCACTTATCACGTGGCTCTCATGCACTGATCACGTGATTGCTCATGCACTGATCACGTAATTGTATGCACTGATCACGTGACTATCATGCACTGATGACGTGGCTAATCATGCACTGATCATGTGACTGATCATGCACTGATCACGGCGCTATCATGCATTGATTACATGACGCCACATGCACTGATCACGTGGATAATCATACACTGATCACGTGACTGACCATGCACTGATCACGTGACTGATCATGCACTGATCACGTAATTGATCATGCACTGATCTTGTGGCTGATCATGCACTGATCACGTGGCTGATCATACACTGATCACGTGACTGATCACGCACTGATCACGTGACTGATCATGCACTGATCACGAGGCTATCATGCACTGATCACTTGGCTGGTCATACACTGATCACGAGCCTGGTCATGCACAGATTACATGACTGATCTTGCACTGATCACTTTACTGATCATGCAATGATCATGTAGCTACCATGTTCTGGTCACGTGACTGATCATACACCCATCAGGTGACTGATCATGCACTCATCACGTGGCTATCATGCACTGTTAACGTGGCTGATCATACACTGATCACGAGCCTGATCATGCACTGATCAGGTTTGTATAATGCCCTGATCAAATGACTGCTCATGCACTGATCACGTGGATGATCATACACTGATCATGTGACAGATCATGCAGTGATCACGTGGCTATCATGCACTGATCAAGTGGCTGATCATACTCCGCTCCCGAAACTGATCATGCACTGATCACGTGGCTATCATACACTGCTCACGTGGATGATCATGCAATGATCACGCAGCTACCATGTACTGGTCACGTGAGTGATCATGCACTGATCACGTAATTGATCATGCACTGATCAGGTGACTTATAATGCACTGATCACGTGACTGATCATGCACTGATCACGTGACTGATCATGCACTGATCTCGTGGCTATCATGCACGGCTCATGTGGCTAATCATGCAAAGTTCACGTAGCTAACATGTACTGGTCACGCGACTGATCATGCACTGATGACGTAATTGATCATGCACTGATCATGTGGCTGATCATGCACTGATCAAGTGGCTGATCCTACACTGATCACGTGACTGATCATGCACTGATCACGTGACTGATCATGCACTGATCACGTGGCTATCATGCTCTGATCACTTGGCTGGTTATACACTGATTACGTGCCTGCTCATGCACAGATTACATGACCGATCATGCACTGATCACGTGGCTATCATGCACTACTCCCGGGAGGCATTCCACTCTGGACAAAGGTCATGAGGAAGGAGGCTCGGCATACGCAAATGCGGGATCGAGCCTCAGGAGTCCACCCGGATATTCTCGAGCATCTCCCCCCCAAAAAAACCGGAGTCTGCCTACTGTATTGCTTTGTGCTCTCACCTCTGATTTCACTGGGGGCTGTCCCCCACCACCATCTCGCTCTCTCTGTCAAAGAGTTAACTTACAGCTCCAATTCATAAAGTTCCTTGTCATTCTTCCCTTTAACTTCCAGCTGAGTCTCCATCTGGAGCGCGGAACCCACCACGCTTACTAATTATGCCTGGGCTGCTAAGACCCACTCGAGAAGGTGTCTAGGGTGAGGCACCTTTCGCTATTCGAGAGGGCGCCTGCGGTCTACGTAAGTGGTGCAAACTTCTTGTCTTGAAGTTTGATTGGTCTTCCGCGTAAACCAAGCTACTCAGTCTCTTTTCTCCACGGAATTTTCCTACTGAGCTCTCCTCATACTATTATTCTTGACATCTCTGATTTGCATATAAATAGTCGCCTAGGCCTTCTCTCCTTCCAATACCCTGGATCAGTTGGGGCTGGTCCCCGGCAGGTGGCGACCGAACAGGGACCTCAGGAGGCGATACTCAAAGAGCTGAGCAGACACGAACCACGCAATCAGCAGGCAATAAGCATGGAGCTCAGCAGTGACGAATCATGCTGCTCAACTGGCAATAATCAAGCACGTGACCAGCCAGGAATCACGCAGCTCAGCTGGCAATTGTCAAGCAGATGAGCCGACAGGAATCACGCAGCTCAGATGGCAATTGTCATGCAGATGAGCCGGCAGGAATCACGCAGCTCAGCAGGCCCTGATCACGTGACTCTGCAGGCACTGATCACGTGGCTGATCAAGTACAGATCACGTGACTGAGCATGCACTGATCACGTGGCTCATCATGCACTGATCACGTGTTTATAAGGCAATGATCAGTGAGTGACAGGCGCTGATCATGGGACTGTGCACGCAGTGATCACTTGGCTATCATGCACTGATCACGTGACTGCGCATGCACTGATGACGTGGCTGTTCGGGCACTGATCACGTGTTTATCAGGCAGTGATCAGTGACTGACAGGCGCTGATCAGGGGACTGTGCACGCAGTGATCACTTGGCTATCATGCACTGATCACGTGACTGCGCATGCACTGATGACGTGGCTGATCGGGCACTGATCACGTGTTTATCAAGCAGTGATCAGTGACTGACAGGCGCTGATCAGGGGACTGTGCACGCACTGATCAGGTGGCTGATCAGGAACTGACCACCTGACAGCGCATGCAGTGATCACGTGGCTGGTCGTTCACTGATCACATGTTTATCATACGGTGATCACGTGACTGAGAGGCGCTGATCACGTGACTGTGCGGTCAGTGATCACGTGGCTGAGCAGGCACTGCTATCGTGACTGAGCATGCACTGATCATGTGCCGGGAGCCGGGGAGGCATTCCACTCTGGACAAAGGTCATGAGGAAGGAGGCTCGGCATACGCAAATGCGGGATCGAGCCTCAGGAGTCCACCCGGATATTCTCGAGCATCTCCCCCAAAAAAACCGGAGTCTGCCTACTGTATTGCTTTGTGCTCTCACCTCTGATTTCACTGGGGGCTGTCCCCCACCACCATCTCGCTCTCTCTGTCAAAGAGTTAACTTACAGCTCCAATTCATAAAGTTCCTTGTCATTCTTCCCTTTAACTTCCAGCTGAGTCTCCATCTGGAGCGCGGAACCCACCACGCTTACTAATTATGCCTGGGCTGCTAAGACCCTCTCGAGAAGGTGTCTAGGGTGAGGCACCTTTCGCTATTCGAGAGGGTGCTTGCGGCCAACGTAAGTGGTGCAAACTTCTTGTCTTGAAGTTTGATTGGACTTCCGCGTAAACCAAGCTACTCAGTCTCTTTTCTCCACCGAATTTTCCTACTGAGCTCTCCTCATACTATTATTCTTGACATCTCTGATTAGCATATAAATAGTCGCCTAGGCCATCTCTCCTTCGAATACCGTGGATCAGTTGGGGCTGGTCCCCGGGAGGTGGCGACCGAACAGGGACCTCAGGAGGCGATACTCAAAGAGCTGAGCAGACACGAACCACCCAATCAGCAGGCAATAAGCATGGAGCTCAGCAGTGACGAATCATGCTGCTCAACTGGCAATAATCAAGCACGTGACCAGGCAGGAGTCACGCAGCTCAGCTGGCAATTGTCAAGCAGATGAGCCGACAGGAATCACGCAGCTCAGATGGCAATTGTCATGCAGATGAGCCGGCAGGAATCACGCAGCTCAGCAGGCCCTGATCACGTGACTCTGCAGGCACTGATCACGTGGCTGATCAAGTACAGATCGCGTGACTGAGCATGCACTGATCACGTGGCTATCATGCACTGATGACGTGACTGCGCATGCACTGCTGACGTGGCTGATCAGGCACTGATCACATGGCTCATCATGCACTGATCACGTGTTTATCAGGCAATGATCAGTGCCTGACAGGCGCTGATCATGCGACTGTGCACGCACTGATCACGTGGCTATCATGCACTGATCACGTGACTGCGCATGCACTGATGACGTGGCTGTTCGGGCACTGATCACGTGTTTAGCAGGCAGTGATCAGTGACTGACAGGCGCTGATCAGGGGACTGTGCACGCACTGATCAGGTGGCTGATCAGGAACTGACCACCTGACCGCGCATGCAGTGATCACGTGGCTGGTCGTTCACTGATCATGTGGTTATCATACGGTGATCACGTGACTGAGAGGCGCTGATCACGTTACTGTGCGGTCAGTGATCACGTGGCTGAGCAGGCACCGATATCGTGACTGAGCATGCACTGATCATGTGCCGGGAGCCGGGGAGGCATTCCACTCTGGACAAAGGTCATGAGGAAGGAGGCTCGGCATACGCAAATGCGGGATCGAGCCTCAGGAGTCCACCCGGATATTCTCGAGCATCTCCCCCCCAAAAAAACCGGAGTCTGCCTACTGTATTGCTTTGTGCTCTCACCTCTGATTTCACTGGGGGCTGTCCCCCACCACCATCTCGCTCTCTCTGTCAAAGAGTTAACTTACAGCTCCAATTCATAAAGTTCCTTGTCATTCTTCCCTTTAACTTCCAGCTGAGTCTCCATCTGGAGCGCGGAACCCACCACGCTTACTAATTATGCCTGGGCTGCTAAGACCCACTCGAGAAGGTGTCTAGGGTGAGGCACCTTTCGCTATTCGAGAGGGCGCCTGCGGCGTACGTTAGTGGTGCAAACTTCTTGTCTTGAAGTTTGATTGGTCTTCCGCGTAAACCAAACTACTCAGTCTCTTTTCTCCACCGAATTTTCCTACTGAGCTCTCCTCATACTATTATTCTTGACATTTCTGATTTGCATATAAATAGTCGCCTAGGCCATCTCTCCTTCGAATACCGTGGATCAGTTGGGGCTGGTCCCCGGCAGGTGGCGACCGAACAGGGACCTCAGGAGGCGATACTCAAAGAGCTGAGCAGACACGAACCACGCAATCAGCAGGCAATAAGCATGGAGCTCAGCAGTGACGAATCATGCTGCTCAACTGGCAATAGTCAAGCACGTGACCAGGCAGGAATCACGCAGCTCAGCTGGTAATTGTCAAGCAGATGAGCCGACAGGAATCACGCATCTCAGATGGCAATTGTCATGCACATGAGCCGGCAGGAATCACGCAGCTCAGCAGGCCCTGATCACGTGACTCTGCAGGCACTGATCACGTGGCTGATCAAGTACAGATCACGTGACTGAGCATGCACTGATCACGTGGCTATCATGCACTGATGACGTGACTGCGCATGCACTGATGACGTGGCTGATCAGGCACTGATCACATGGCTCATCATGCACTGATCACGTGTTTATCAGGCAATGATCAGTGACAGACAGGCGCTGAACATGGGACTGTGCACGCACTGATCACGTGGCTATCATGCACTGATCACGTGACTGCGCATGCACTGATGACGTGGCTGTTCGGGCACTGATCACGTGTTTAGCAGGCAGTGATCAGTGACTGACAGGCGCTGATCAGGGGACTGTGCAGGCAGTGATCACTTGGCTATCATGCACTGATCACGTGACTGCGCATGCACTGATGACGTGGCTGATCGGGCACTGATCACGTGTTTATCAAGCAGTGATCAGTTACTGACAGGCGCTGATCAGGGGACTGTGCACGCACTAATCAGGTGGCTGATCAGGAACTGACCACCTGACAGCGCATGCAGTGATCACGTGGCTGGTCGTTCACTGATCACATGTTTATCATACGGTGATCACGTGACTGAGAGGCGCTGATCACGTGACTGTGCCGTCAGTGATCACGTGGCTGAGCAGGCACTGATATCGTGACTGAGCATGCACTGATCATGTGCCGGGAGCCGGGGAGGCATTCCACTCTGGACAAAGGTCATGAGGAAGGAGGCTCGGCATACGCAAATGCGGGATCGAGCCTCAGGAGTCCACCCGGATATTCTCGAGCATCTCGCCCCAAAAAAAACCGGAGTCTGCCTACTGTATTGCTTTGTGCTCTCACCTCTGATTTCACTGGGGGCTGTCCCCCACCACCATCTCGCTCTCTCTGTCAAAGAGTTAACTTACAGCTCCAATTCATAAAGTTCCTTGTCATTCTTCCATTTAACTTCCAGCTGAGTCTCCATCTGGAGCGCAGAACCCACCACGCTTACTAATTATGCCTGGGCTGCTAAGACCCTCTCGAGAAGGTGTCTAGGGTGAGGCACCTTTCGCTATTCGAGAGGGCGCCTGCGGCCAACGTAAGTGGTGCAAACTTCTTGTCTTGAAGTTTGATTGGACTTCCGCGTAAACCAAGCTACTCAGTCTCTTTTCTCCACCGAATTTTCCTACTGAGCTCTCCTCATACTATTATTCTTGACATCTCTGATTAGCATATAAATAGTCGCCTAGGCCATCTCTCCTTCGAATACCGTGGATCAGTTGGGGCTGGTCCCCGGCAGGTGGCGACCGAACAGGGACCTCAGGAGGCGATACTCAAAGAGCTGAGCAGACACGAACCACCCAATCAGCAGGCAATAAGCATGGAGCTCAGCAGTGACGAATCATGCTGCTCAACTGGCAATAATCAAGCACGTGACCAGCCAGGAATCACGCAGCTCAGCTGGCAATTGTCAAGCAGATGAGCCGACAGGAATCACGCAGCTCAGCTGGCAATTGTCATGCAGATGAGCCGGCAGGAATCACGCAGCTCAGCAGGCCCTGATCACGTGACTCTGCAGGCACTGATCACGTGGCTGATCAAGTCCAAATCACGTGACTGAGCATGCACTGATCACGTGGCTATCATGCACTGATGACGTGACTGCGCATGCACTGCTGACGTGGCTGATCAGGCACTGATCACATGGCTCATCATGCACTGATCACGTGTTTATCAGGCAATGATCAGTGACTGACAGGCGCTGATCATGGGACTGTGCACGCACTGATCACGTGGCTATCATGCACTGATCACGTGACTGCGCATGCACTGATGACGTGGCTGTTCGGGCACTGATCACGTGTTTATCAGGCAGTGATCAGTGACTGACAGGCGCTGATCAGGGGACAGTGCACGCACTGATCAGGTGGCTCATCAGGAACTGACCACCTGACCGCGCATGCAGTGATCACGTGGCTGGTCGTTCACTGATCACGTGGTTATCATACGGTGATCACGTGACTGAGAGGCGCTGATCACGTGACTGTGCGGTCAGTGATCACGTGGCTGAGCAGGCACCGATATCGTGACTGAGCATGCACTGATCATGTGCCGGGAGCCCGGGAGGCATTCCACTCTGGACAAAGGTCATGAGGAAGGAGGCTCGGCATACGCAAATGCGGGATCGAGCCTCAGGAGTCCACCCGGATATTCTCGAGCATCTCCCCCCAAAAAAACCGGAGTCTGCCTACTGTATTGCTTTGTGCTCTCACCTCTGATTTCACTGGGGGCTGTCCCCCACCACCATCTCGCTCTCTCTGTCAAAGAGTTAACTTACAGCTCCAATTCATAAAGTTCCTTGTCATTCTTCCCTTTAACTTCCAGCTGAGTCTCCATCTGGAGCGCGGAACCCACCACGCTTCCTAATTATGCCTGGGCTGCTAAGACCCACTCGAGAAGCTGTCTAGGGTGAGGCACCTTTCGCTATTCGAGAGGGCGCCTGCGGCCTACGTAAGTGGTGCAAACTTCTTGTCTTGAAGTTTGATTGGTCTTCCGCGTAAACCAAGCTACTCAGTCTCTTTTCTCCACCGAATTTTCCTACTGAGCTCTCCTCATACTATTATTCTTGACATCTCTGATTAGCATATAAATAGTCGCCTAGGCCATCTCTCCTTCCAATACCCTGGATCAGTTGGGGCTGTTCCCCGGCAGGTGGCGACCGAACAGGGACCTCAGGAGGCGATACTCAAAGAGCTGAGCAGACACGAACCACGCAATCAGCAGGCAATAAGCATGGAGCTCAGCAGTGACGAATCATGCTGCTCAACTGGCAATAATCAAGCACGTGACCAGGCAGGAATCACGCAGCTCAGCTGGCAATTGTCAAGCAGATGAGCCGACAGGAATCACGCAGCTCAGCTGGCAATTGTCATGCAGATGAGCCAGCAGAAATCACGCAGCTCAGCAGGCCCTGATCTCGTGACTCTGCAGGCACTGATCACGTGGCTGATCAAGTCCAGATCACGTGACTGAGCATGCACTGATCACGTGGCTATCATGCACTGATGACGTGACTGCGCATGCACTGATGACGTGGCTGATCAGGCACTGATCACATGGCTCATCATGCACTGATCACGTGTTTATCAGGCAATGATCAGTGACTGACAGGCGCTGATCATGGGACTGTGCAGGCACTGATCACGTGGCTATCATGCACTGATCACGTGACTGCGCATGCACTGATGACGTGGCTGTTCGGGCACTGATCACGTGTTTAGCAGGCAGTGATCAGTGACTGACAGGCGCTGATCAGGGGACTGTGCACGCACTGATCAGGTGGCTGATCAGGAACTGACCACCTGACCGCGCATGCAGTGATCACGTGGCTGGTCGTTCACTGATCACGTGGTTATCATACGGTGATCACGTGACTGAGAGGCGCTGATCACGTGACTGTGCGGTCAGTGATCACGTGGCTGAGCAGGCACTGATATCGTGACTGAGCATGCACTGATCATGTGCCGGGAGCCGGGGAGGCATTCCACTCTGGACAAAGGTCATGAGGAAGGAGGCTCGGCATACGCAAATGCGGGATCGAGCCTCAGGAGTCCACCCGGATATTCTCGAGCATCTCCCCCCAAAAAACCAGAGTCTGCCTACTGTATTGTTTTGTGCTCTCACCTCTGATTTCACTGGGGGCTGTCCCCCACCACCATCTCGCTCTCTCTGTCAAAGAGTTAACTTACAGCTCCAATTCATAAAGTTCCTTGTCATTCTTCCCTTTAACTTCCAGCTGAGTCTCCATCTGGAGCGCGGAACCCACCACGCTTCCTAATTATGCCTGGGCTGCTAAGACCCACTCGAGAAGGTGTCTAGGGTGAGGCACCTTTCGCTATTCGAGAGGGCGCCTGCGGCCTACGTAAGGGGTGCAAACTTCTTGTCTTGAAGTTTGATTGGTCTTCCGCGTAAACCAAGCTACTCAGTCTCTTTTCTCCACCGAATTTTCCTACTGAGCTCTCCTCATACTATTATTCTTGACATCTCTGATTAGCATATAAATAGTCGCCTAGGCCATCTCTCCTTCGAATACCCTGGATCAGTTGGGGCTGGTCCCCGGCAGGTGGCGACCGAACAGGGACCTCAGGAGGCGATACTCAAAGAGCTGAGCAGACACGAACCACGCAATCAGCAGGCAATAAGCATGGAGCTCAGCAGTGACGAATCATGCTGCTCAACTGGCAATAATCAAGCACGTGACCAGGCAGGAATCACGCAGCTCAGCTGGCAATTGTCAAGCAGATGAGCCGACAGGAATCACGCAGCTCAGCTGGCAATTGTCATGCAGATGAGCCAGCAGGAATCACGCAGCTCAGCAGGCCCTGATCTCGTGACTCTGCAGGCACTGATCACGTGGCTGATCAAGTACAGATCACGTGACTGAGCATGCACTGATCACGTGGCTATCATGCACTGATGACGTGACTGCGCATGCACTGATGACGTGGCTGATCAGGCACTGATCACATGGCTCATCATGCACTGATCACGTGTTTATCAGGCAATGATCAGTGACTGACAGGCGCTGATCATGGGACTGTGCAGGCACTGATCACGTGGCTATCATGCACTGATCACGTGACTGCGCATGCACTGATGACGTGGCTGTTCGGGCACTGATCACGTGTTTAGCAGGCAGTGATCAGTGACTGACAGGCGCTGATCAGGGGACTGTGCACGCACTGATCAGGTGGCTGATCAGGAACTGACCACCTGACCACGCATGCAGTGATCACGTGGCTGGTCGTTCACTGATCACGTGGTTATCATACGGTGATCACGTGACTGAGAGGCGCTGATCACGTGACTGTGCGGTCAGTGATCACGTGGCTGAGCAGGCACCGATATCGTGACTGAGCATGCACTGATCATGTGCCGGGAGCCCGGGAGGCATTCCACTCTGGACAAAGGTCATGAGGAAGGAGGCTCGGCATACGCAAATGCGGGATCGAGCCTCAGGAGTCCACCCGGATATTCTCGAGCATCTCCCCCCCAAAAAAACCGGAGTCTGCCTACTGTATTGCTTTGTGCTCTCACCTCTGATTTCACTGGGGGCTGTCCCCCACCACCATCTCGCTCTCTCTGTCAAAGAGTTAACTTACAGCTCCAATTCATAAAGTTCCTTGTCATTCTTCCCTTTAACTTCCAGCTGAGTCTCCATCTGGAGCGCGGAACCCACCACGCTTCCTAATTATGCCTGGGCTGCTAAGACCCACTCGAGAAGGTGTCTAGGGTGAGGCACCTTTCGCTATTCGAGAGGGCGCCTGCGGCCTACGTAAGTGGTGCAAACTTCTTGTCTTGAAGTTTGATTGGTCTTCCGCGTAAACCAAGCTACTCAGTCTCTTTTCTCCACCGAATTTTCCTACTGAGCTCTCCTCATACTATTATTCTTGACATCTCTGATTAGCATATAAATAGTCGCCTAGGCCATCTCTCCTTCCAATACCCTGGATCAGTTGGGGCTGGTCCCCGGCAGGTGGCGACCGAACAGGGACCTCAGGAGGCGATACTCAAAGAGCTGAGCAGACACGAACCACGCAATCAGCAGGCAATAAGCATGGAGCTCAGCAGTGACGAATCATGCTGCTCAACTGGCAATAATCAAGCACGTGACCAGGCAGGAATCACGCAGCTCAGCTGGCAATTGTCAAGCAGATGAGCCGACAGGAATCACGCAGCTCAGCTGGCAATTGTCATGCAGATGAGCTGGCAGAAATCACGCAGCTCAGCAGGCCCTGATATCGAGACTCTGCAGGCACTGATCACGTGGCAGATCAAGTCCAGATCACGTGACTGAGCATGCACTGATCACGTGGCTATCATGCACTGATGACGTGACTGCGCATGCACTGATGACGTGGCTGATCGGGCACTGATCACATGGCTCATAATGCACTGATCACGTGTTTATCAGGCAATGATCAGTGACTGACAGGCGCTGATCATGGGACTGTGCAGGCACTGATCACGTGGCTATCATGCACTGATCACGTGACTGCGCATGCACTGATGACGTGGCTGTTCGGGCACTGATCACGTGTTTAGCAGGCAGTGATCAGTGACTGACAGGCGCTGATCAGGGGACTGTGCACGCACTGATCAGGTGGCTGATCAGGAACTGACCACCTGACCGCGCATGCAGTGATCACGTGGCTGGTCGTTCACTGATCACGTGGTTATCATACGGTGATCACGTGACTGAGAGGCGCTGATCACGTGACTGTGCCGTCAGTGATCACGTGGCTGAGCAGGCACCGATATCGTGACTGAGCATGCACTGATCATGTGCCGGGAGCCCGGGAGGCATTCCACTCTGGACAAAGGTCATGAGGAAGGAGGCTCGGCATACGCAAATGCGGGATCGAGCCTCAGGAGTCCACCCGGATATTCTCGAGCATCTCCCCCAAAAAAACCGGAGTCTGCCTACTGTATTGCTTTGTGCTCTCACCTCTGATTTCACTGGGGGCTGTCCCCCACCACCATCTCGCTCTCTCTGTCAAAGAGTTAACTTACAGCTCCAATTCATAAAGTTCCTTGTCATTCTTCCCTTTAACTTCCAGCTGAGTCTCCATCTGGAGCGCGGAACCCACCACGCTTCCTAATTATGCCTGGGCTGCTAAGACCCACTCGAGAAGGTGTCTAGGGTGAGGCACCTTTCGCTATTCGAGAGGGCGCCTGCGGCCTACGTAAGTGGTGCAAACTTCTTGTCTTGAAGTTTGATTGGTCTTCCGCGTAAACCAAGCTACTCAGTCTCTTTTCTCCACCGAATTTTCCTACTGAGCTCTCCTCATACTATTATTCTTGACATCTCTGATTAGCATATAAATAGTCGCCTAGGCCATCTCTCCTTCCAATACCCTGGATCAGTTGGGGCTGGTCCCCGGCAGGTGGCGACCGAACAGGGACCTCAGGAGGCGATACTCAAAGAGCTGAGCAGACACGAACCACGCAATCAGCAGGCAATAAGCATGGAGCTCAGCAGTGACGAATCATGCTGCTCAACTGGCAATAATCAAGCACGTGACCAGGCAGGAATCACGCAGCTCAGCTGGCAATTGTCAAGCACATGAGCCGACAGGAATCACGCAGCTCAGCTGGCAATTGTCATGCAGATGAGCTGGCAGGAAGCACGCAGCTCAGCAGGCCCTGATCTCGTGACTCTGCAGGCACTGATCACGTGGCTGATCAAGTACAGATCACGTGACTGAGCATGCACTGATCACGTGGCTATCATGCACTGATGACGTGACTGCGCATGCACTGATGACGTGGCTGATCGGGCACTGATCACATGGCTCATCATGCACTGATCACTTGTTTATCAGGCAATGATCAGTGACTGACAGGCGCTGATCATGGGACTGTGCACGCACTGATCACGTGGCTATCATGCACTGATCACGTGACTGCGCATGCACTGATGACGTGGCTGTTCGGGCACTGATCACGTGTTTATCAGGCTGTGATCAGTGACTGACAGGCGCTGATCAGGGGACTGTGCACGCACTGATCAGGTGGCTGATCAGGAACTGACCACCTGACCGCGCATGCAGTGATCACGTGGCTGGTCGTTCACTGATCACGTGTTTATCATACGGTGATCACGTGACTGAGAGGCGCTGATCACGTGACTGTGCCGTCAGTGATCACGTGGCTGAGCAGGCACTGATATCGTGACTGAGCATGCACTGATCATGTGCCGGGAGCCGGGGAGGCATTCCACTCTGGACAAAGGTCATGAGGAAGGAGGCTCGGCATACGCAAATGCGGGATCGAGCCTCAGGAGTCCACCCGGATATTCTCGAGCATCTCCCCCAAAAAAACCGGAGTCTGCCTACTGTATTGCTTTGTGCTCTCACCTCTGATTTCACTGGGGGCTGTCCCCCACCACCATCTCGCTCTCTCTGTCAAAGAGTTAACTTACAGCTCCAATTCATAAAGTTCCTTGTCATTCTTCCCTTTAACTTCCGGCTGAGTCTCCATCTGGAGCGCGGAACCCACCACGCTTCCTAATTATGCCTGGGCTGCTAAGACCCACTCGAGAAGGTGTCTAGGGTGAGGCACCTTTCGCTATTCGAGAGGGCGCCTGCGGCCTACGTAAGTGGTGCAAACTTCTTGTCTTGAAGTTTGATTGGTCTTCCGCGTAAACCAAGCTACTCAGTCTCTTTTCTCCACCGAATTTTCCTACTGAGCTCTCCTCATACTATTATTCTTGACATCTCTGATTAGCATTTAAATAGTCGCCTAGGCCATCTCTCCTTCCAATACCCTGGATCAGTTGGGGCTGGTCCCCGGCAGCTGGCGACCGAACAGGGACCTCAGGAGGCGATACTCAAAGAGCTGAGCAGACACGAACCACGCAATCAGCAGGCAATAAGCATGGAGCTCAGCAGTGACGAATCATGCTGCTCAACTGGCAATAATCAAGCACGTGACCAGGCAGGAATCACGCAGCTCAGCTGGCAATTGTCAAGCAGATGAGCCGACAGGAATCACGCAGCTCAGCTGGCAATTGTCATGCAGATGAGCCGGCAGGAATCACGCAGCTCAGCAGGCCCTGATCACGTGACTCTGCAGGCACTGATCACGTGGCTGATCAAGTCCAGATCACGTGACTGAGCATGCACTGATCACGTGGCTATCATGCACTGATGACGTGACTGCGCATGCACTGATGACGTGGCTGATCGGGCACTGATCACATGGCTCATCATGCACTGATCACGTGTTTATCAGGCAATGATCAGTGACTGACAGGCGCTGATCATGGGACTGTGCAGGCACTCATCACGTGGCTATCATGCACTGATCACGTGACTGCGCATGCACTGATGATGTGGCTGATCGGGCACTGATCACGTGTTTATCAGGCAGTGATCAGTGACTGACAGGCGCTGATCAGGGGACTGTGCACGCACTCATCACGTGGCTGATCAGGAACTGACCACCTGACCGCGCATGCAGTGATCACGTGGCTGGTCGTTCACTGATCACGTGGTTATCATACGGTGATCACGTGACTGAGAGGCGCTGATCACGTGACTGTGCCGTCAGTGATCACGTAGCTGAGCAGGCACTGATATCGTGACTGAGCATGCACTGATCATGTGCCGGGAGCCGGGGAGGCATTCCACTCTGGACAAAGGTCATGAGGAAGGAGGCTCGGCATACGCAAATGCGGGAGCGAGCCTCAGGAGTCCACCCGGATATTCTCGAGCATCTCCCCCAAAAAAACCGGAGTCTTCCTACTGTATTGCTTTGTGCTCTCACCTCTGATTTCACTGGGGGCTGTCCCCCACCACCATCTCGCTCTCTCTGTCAAAGAGTTAACTTACAGCTCCAATTCATAAAGTTCCTTGTCATTCTTCCCTTTAACTTCCAGCTGAGTCTCCATCTGGAGCGCGGAACCCACCACGCTTCCTAATTATGCCTGGGCTGCTAAGACCCACTCGAGAAGGTGTCTAGGGTGAGGCACCTTTCGCTATTCGAGAGGGCGCCTGCGGCCTACGTAAGTGGTGCAAACTTCTTGTCTTGAAGTTTCATTGGTCTTCCGCGTAAACCAAGCTACTCAGTCTCTTTTCTCCACCGAATTTTCCTACTGAGCTCTCCTCATACTATTATTCTTGACATCTCTGATTAGCATATAAATAGTCGCCTAGGCCATCTCTCCTTCGAATACCCTGGATCAGTTGGGGCTGGTCCCCGGCAGCTGGCGACCGAACAGGGACCTCAGGAGGCAATACTCAAAGAGCTGAGCAGACACGAACCACGCAATCAGCAGGCAATAAGCATGGAGCTCAGCAGTGACGAATCATGCTGCTCAACTGGCAATAATCAAGCACGTGACCAGGCAGGAATCACGCAGCTCAGCTGGCAATTGTCAAGCAGATGAGCCGACAGGAATCACGCAGCTCAGCTGGCAATTGTCATGCAGATGAGCCGGCAGGAATCACGCAGCTCAGCAGGCCCTGATCACGTGACTCTGCAGGCACTGATCACGTGGCTGATCAAGTACAGATCACGTGACTGAGCATGCACTTATCACGTGGCTATCATGCACTGATGACGTGACTGCGCATGCACTGATGACGTGGCTGATCGGGCACTGATCACATGGCTCATCATGCACTGATCACGTGTTTATCAGGCAATGATCAGTGACTGACAGGCGCTGATCATGGGACTGTGCACGCACTGATCACGTGGCTATCATGCACTGATCACGTGACTGCGCATGCACTGATGACGTGGCTGTTCGGGCACTGATCACGTGTTTATCAGGCAGTGATCAGTGACTGACAGGCGCTGATCAGGGGACTGTGCACGCACTGATCAGGTGGCTGATCAGGAACTGACCACCTGACCGCGCATGCAGTGATCACGTGGCTGGTCGTTCACTGATCACGTGGTTATCATACGGTGATCACGTGACTGAGAGGCGCTGATCACGTGACTGTGCCGTCAGTGATCACGTGGCTGAGCAGGCACTGATATCGTGACTGAGCATGCACTGATCATGTGCCGGGAGCCGGGGAGGCATTCCACTCTGGACAAAGGTCATGAGGAAGGAGGGTCGGCATACGCAAATGCGGGATCGAGCCTCAGGAGTCCACCCGGATATTCTCGAGCATCTCCCCCAAAAAAACCGGAGTCTGCCTACTGTATTGCTTTGTGCTCTCACCTCTGATTTCACTGGGGGCTGTCCCCCACCACCATCTCGCTCTCTCTGTCAAAGAGTTAACTTACAGCTCCAATTCATAAAGTTCCTTGTCATTCTTCCCTTTAACTTCCAGCTGAGTCTCCATCTGGAGCACGGAACCCACCACGCTTACTAATTATGCCTGGGCTGCTAAGACCCACTCGAGAAGGTGTCTAGGGTGAGGCACCTTTCGCTATTCGAGAGGGCGCCTGCAGCCTACGTAAGTGGTGCAAACTTCTTGTCTTGAAGTTTGATTGGTCTTCCGCGTAAACCAAGCTACTCAGTCTCTTTTCTCCACCGAATTTTCCTACTGAGCTCTCCTCATACTATTATTCTTGACATCTCTGATTAGCATATAAATAGTCGCCTAGGCCATCTCTCCTTCCAATACCCTGGATCAGTTGGGGCTGGTCCCCGGCAGGTGGCGACCGAACAGGGACCTCAGGAGGCGATACTCAAAGAGCTGAGCAGACACGAACCACGCAATCAGCAGGCAATAAGCATGGAGCTCAGCAGTGACGAATCATGCTGCTCAACTGGCAATAATCAAGCACGTGACCAGGCAGGAATCACGCAGCTCAGCTGGCAATTGTCAAGCACATGAGCCGACAGGAATCACGCAGCTCAGATGGCAATTGTCATGCAGATGAGCCGGCAGGAATCACGCAGCTCAGCAGGCCCTGATCTCGTGACTCTGCAGGCACTGATCACGTGGCTGATCAAGTACAGATCACGTGACTGAGCATGCACTGATCACGTGGCTATCATGCACTGATGACGTGACTGCGCATGCACTGATGACGTGGCTGATCGGGCACTGATCACATGGCTCATCATGCACTGATCACGTGTTTATCAGGCAATGATCAGTGACTGACAGGCGCTGATCATGGGACTGTGCAGGCACTGATCACGTGGCTATCATGCACTGATCACGTGACTGCGCATGCACTGATGACGTGGCTGTTCGGGCACTGATCACGTGTTTATCAGGCAGTGATCAGTGACTGACAGGCGCTGATCAGGCGACTGTGCACGCACTGATCAGGTGGCTGATCAGGAACTGACCACCGGACCACGCATGCAGTGATCACGTGGCTGGTGGTTCACTGATCACGTGTTTATCATACGGTGATCACGTGACTGTGCCGTCAGTGATCACGTGGCTGAGCAGGCACTGATATCGTGACTGAGCATGCACTGATCGTGTGCCGGGAGCCTGGGAGGCATTCCACTCTGGACAAAGGTCATGAGGAAGGAGGCGCGGCATACGCAAATGCGGGATCGAGCCTCAGGAGTCCACCCGGATATTCTCGAGCATCTCCCCCACAAAAAACCGGAGTCTTCCTACTGTATTGCTTTGTGCTCTCACCTCTGAATTCACTGGGGGCTGTCCCCCACCACCATCTCGCTCTCTCTGTCAAAGAGTTAACTTACAGCTCCAATTCATAAAGTTCCTTGTCATTCTTCCCTTTAACTTCCAGCTGAGTCTCCATCTGGAGCGCGGAACCCACCACGCTTCCTAATTATGCCTGGGCTGCTAAGACCCACTCGAGAAGGTGTCTAGGGTGAGGCACCTTTCGCTATTCGAGAGGGCGCCTGCGGCCTACGTAAGTGGTGCAAACTTCTTGTCTTGAAGTTTGATTGGTCTTCCGCGTAAACCAAGCTACTCAGTCTCTTTTCTCCACCGAATTTTCCTACTGAGCTCTCCTCATACTATTATTCTTGACAACTCTGATTAGCATATAAATAGTCGCCTAGGCCATCTCTCCTTCCAATACCCTGGATCAGTTGGGGCTGGTCCCCGGCAGGTGGCGACCGAACAGGGACCTCAGGAGGCGATACTCAAAGAGCTGAGCAGACACGAACCACGCAATCAGCAGGCAATAAGCATGGAGCTCAGCAGTGACGAATCATGCTGCTCAACTGGCAATAATCAAGCACGTGACCAGGCAGGAATCACGCAGCTCAGCTGGCAATTGTCAAGCAGATGAGCCGACAGGAATCACGCAGCTCAGCTGGCAATTGTCATGCAGATGAGCCGGCAGGAATCACGCAGCTCAGCAGGCCCTGATCTCGTGACTCTGCAGGCACTGATCACGTGGCTGATCAAGTCCAGATCACGTGACTGAGCATGCACTGATCACGTGGCTATCATGCACTGATGACGTGACTGCGCATGCACTGATGACGTGGCTGATCGGGCACTGATCACATGGCTCATCATGCACTGATCACGTGTTTATCAGGCAATGATCAGTGACTGACAGGCGCTGATCATGGGACTGTGCACGCACTGATCACGTGGCTATCATGCACTGATCACGTGACTGCGCATGCACTTATGACGTGGCTGTTCGGGCACTGATCACGTGTTTATCAGGCAGTGATCAGTGACTGACAGGCGCTGATCAGGCGACTGTGCACGCACTGATCAGGTGGCTGATCAGGAACTGACCACCGGACCGCGCATGCAGTGATCACGTGGCTGGTCGTTCACTGATCACGTGTTTATCATACGGTGATCACGTGACTGAGAGGCGCTGATCACTTGACTGTGCCGTCAGTGATCACGTGGCTGAGCAGGCACTGATATCGTGACTGAGCATGCACTGATCATGTGCCGGGAGCCGGGGAGGCATTCCACTCTGGACAAAGGTCATGAGGAAGGAGGCTCGGCATACGCAAATGCGGGATCGAGCCTCAGGAGTCCACCCGGATATTCTCGAGCATCTCCCCCAAAAAAACCGGAGTCTGCCTACTGTATTGCTTTGTGCTCTCACCTCTGATTTCACTGGGGGCTGTCCCCCACCACCATCTCGCTCTCTCTGTCAAAGAGTTAACTTACAGCTCCAATTCATAAAGTTCCTTGTCATTCTTCCCTTTAACTTCCAGCTGAGTCTCCATCTGGAGCGCGGAACCCACCACGCTTACTAATTATGCCTGGGCTGCTAAGACCCACTCGAGAAGGTGTCTAGGGTGAGGCACCTTTCGCTATTCGAGAGGGCGCCTGCGGCCTACGTAAGTGGTGCAAACTTCTTGTCTTGAATTTTGATTGGTCTTCCGCGTAAACCAAGCTACTCAGTCTCTTTTCTCCACCGAATTTTCCTACTGAGCTCTCCTCATACTATTATTCTTGACATCTCTGATTAGCATATAAATAGTCGCCTAGGCCATCTCTCCTTCCAATACCCTGGATCAGTTGGGGCTGGTCCCCGGCAGGTGGCGACCGAACAGGGACCTCAGGAGGCGATACTCAAAGAGCTGAGCAGACACGAACCACGCAATCAGCAGGCAATAAGCATGGAGCTCAGCAGTGACGAATCATGCTGCTCAACTGGCAATAATCAAGCACGTGACCAGGCAGGAATCACGTAGCTCAGCTGGCAATTGTCAAGCAGATGAGCCGACAGGAATCACGCAGCTCAGCTGGCAATTGTCATGCAGATGAGCCGGCAGGAATCACGCAGCTCAGCAGGCCCTGATCACGTGACTCTGCAGGCACTGATCACGTGGCTGATCAAGTCCAGATCACGTGACTGAGCATGCACTGATCACGTGGCTATCATGCACTGATGACGTGACTGCGCATGCACTGATGACGTGGCTGATCGGGCACTGATCACATGGCTCTTCATGCACTGAACACGTGTTTATCAGGCAATGATCAGTGACTGACAGGCGCTGATCATGGGACTGTGCACGCACTGATCACGTGGCTATCATGCACTGATCACGTGACTGCGCATGCACTGATGACGTGGCTGTTCGGGCACTGATCACGTGTTTATCAGGCAGTGATCAGTGACTGACAGGCGCTGATCAGGGGACTGTGCACGCACTGATCAGGTGGCTGATCAGGAACTGACCACCTGACCGCGCATGCAGTGATCACGTGGCTGGTCGTTCACTGATCACGTGTTTATCATACGGTGATCACGTGACTGAGAGGCGCTGATCACGTGACTGTGCGTTCAGTGATCACGTGGTTGAGCAGGCACTGATATCGTGACTGAGCATGCACTGATCATGTGCCGGGAGCCGGGGAGGCATTCCACTCTGGACAAAGGTCATGAGGAAGGAGGCTCGGCATACGCAAATGTGGGATCGAGCCTCAGGAGTCCACCCGGATATTCTCGAGCATCTCCCCCAAAAAACCGGAGTCTGCCTACTGTATTGTTTTGTGCTCTCACCTCTGATTTCACTGGGGGCTGTCCCCCACCACCATCTCGCTCTCTCTGTCAAAGAGTTAACTTACAGCTCCAATTCATAAAGTTCCTTGTCATTCTTCCCTTTAACTTCCAGCTGAGTCTCCATCTGGAGCGCGGAACCCACCACGCTTACTAATTATGCCTGGGCTGCTAAGACCCACTCGAGAAGGTGTCTAGGGTGAGGCACCTTTCGCTATTCGAGAGGGCGCCTGCGGCCTACGTAAGTGGTGCAAACTTCTTGTCTTGACGTTTGATTGGTCTTCCGCGTAAACCAAGCTACTCAGTCTCTTTTCTCCACGGAATTTTCCTACTGAGCTCTCCTCATACTATTATTCTTGACATCTCTGATTTGCATATAAATAGTCGCCTAGGCCATCTCTCCTTCCAATACCCTGGATCAGTTGGGGCTGGTCCCTGGCAGGTGGCGACCGAACAGGGATCTCAGGAGGCGATACTCAAAGAGCTGAGCAGACACGAACCACGCAATCAGCAGGCAATAAGCATGGAGCTCAGCAGTGACGAATCATGCTGCTCAACTGGCAATAATCAAGCACGAGACCAGGCAGGAATCACGCAGCTCAGCTGGCAATTCTCAAGCAGATGAGCCGACAGGAATCACGCAGCTCAGCTGGCAATTGTCATGCAGATGAGCCGGCAGGAATCACGCAGCTCAGCAGGCCCTGATCACGTGACTCTGCAGGCACTGATCACGTGGCTGATCAAGTCCAGATCACGTGACTGAGCATGCACTGATCACGTGGCTATCATGCACTGATGACGTGACTGCGCATGCACTGATGACGTGGCTGATCGGGCACTGATCACATGGCTCATCATGCACTGATCACGTGTTTGTCAAGCAATGATCAGTGACTGACAGGCGCTGATCATGGGACTGTGCACGCACTGATCACGTGGCTATCATGCACTGATCACGTGACTGCGCATGCACTGATGACGTGGTTGTTCGGGCACTGATCACGTGTTTATCAGGCAGTGATCAGTGACTGACAGGCGCTGATCAGGGGACTGTGCACACATTGATCAGGTGGCTGATCAGGAACTGACCACCTGACCGCGCATGCAGTGATCACGTGGCTGGTCGTTCACTGATCACGTGTTTATCATATGGTGATCACGTGACTGAGAGGCGCTGATCACGTGACTGTGCCGTCAGTGATCACGTGGCTGAGCAGGCACTGATATCGTGACTGAACATGCACTGATCAAGTGCCGGGAGCCGGGGAGGCATTCCACTCTGGACAAAGGTCATGAGGAAGGAGGCTCGGCATACGCAAATGCGGGATCGAGCCTCAGGAATCCACCCGGATATTCTCGAGCATCTCCCCCCAAAAAACCGGAGTCTTCCTACTGTATTGCTTTGTGCTCTCACCTCTGATTTCACTGGGGGCTGTCCCCCCACCACCATCTCGCTCTCTCTGTCAAAGAGTTAACTTACAGCTCCAATTCATAAAGTTCCTTGTCATACTTCCCTTTAACTTCCAGCTGAGTCTCCATCTGGAGCGAGGAACCCACCACGCTTACTAATTATGCCTGGGCTGCTAAGACCCACTCAAGAAGGTGTCTAGGGTGAGGCACCTTTCGCTATTCGAGAGGGCGCCTGCGGCCTACGTAAGTGGTGCAAACTTCTTGTCTTGAAGTTTGATTGGTCTTCCGCGTAAACCAAGCTACTCAGTCTCTTTTCTCCACCGAATTTTCCTACAGAGCTCTCCTCATACTATTATTCTTGACATCTCTGATTTGCATATAAATAGTCGCCTAGGCCATCTCTCCTTCCAATACCCTGGATCAGTTGGGGCTGGTCCCTGGCAGGTGGCGACCGAACAGGGACCTCAGGAGGCAATACGCAAAGAGCTGAGCAGACACGAACCACGCAATCAGCAGGCAATAAGCATGGAGCTCAGCAGTGACGAATCATGCTGCTCAACTGGCAATAATCAAGCACGTGACCAGGCAGGAATCACGCAGCTCAGCTGGCAATTGTCAAGCAGATGAGCCGACAGGAATCACGCAGCTCAGCTGGCAATTGTCATGCAGATGAGCCGGCAGGAATCACGCAGCTCAGCAGGCCCTGATCACGTGACTCTGCAGGCACTGATCACGTGGCTGATCAAGTCCAGATCACGTGACTGAGCATGCACTGATCACGTGGCTATCATGCACTGATGACGTGACTGCGCATGCACTGATGACGTGGCTGATCGGGCACTGATCACATGGCTCATCATGCACTGATCACGTGTTTATCAGGCAATGATCAGTGACTGACAGGCGCTGATCATGGGACTGTGCACGCACTGATCACGTGGCTATCATGCACTGATCACGTGACTGCGCATGCACTGATGACGTGGCTGTTCGGGCACTGATCACGTGTTTATCAGGCAGTGATCAGTGACTGACAGGCGCTGATCAGGGGACTGTGCACGCACTGATCAGGTGGCTGATCAGGAACTGACCACCTGACCGCGCATGCAGTGATCACGTGGCTGGTCGTTCACTGATCACGTGTTTATCATACGGTGATCACGTGACTGAGAGGCGCTGATCACGTGACTGTGCCGTCAGTGATCACGTGGCTGAGCAGGCACTGATATCGTGACTGAGCATGCACTGATCATGTGCCGGGAGCCGGGGAGGCATTCCACTCTGGACAAAGGTCATGAGGAAGGAGGCTCGGCATACGCAAATGCGGGATCGAGCCTCAGGAGTCCACCCGGATATTCTCGAGCATCTCCCCCAAAAAAACCGGAGTCTGCCTACTGTATTGCTTTGTGCTCTCACCTCTGATTTCACTGGGGGCTGTCCCCCACCACCATCTCGCTCTCTCTGTCAAAGAGTTAACTTACAGCTCCAATTCATAAAGTTCCTTGTCATTCTTCCCTTTAACTTCCAGCTGAGTCTCCATCTGGAGCGCGGAACCCACCACGCTTACTAATTATGCCTGGGCTGCTAAGACCCACTCGAGAAGGTGTCTAGGGTGAGGCACCTTTCGCTATTCGAGAGGGCGCCTGCGGCCTACGTAAGTGGTGCAAACTTCTTGTCTTGAAGTTTGATTGGTCTTCCGCGTAAACCAAGCTACTCAGTCTCTTTTCTCCACCGAATTTTCCTACTGAGCTCTCCTCATACTATTATTCTTGACATCTCTGATTAGCATATAAATAGTCGCCTAGGCCATCTCTCCTTCGAATACCCTGGATCAGTTGGGGCTGGTCCCCGGCAGGTGGCGACCGAACAGGGACCTCAGGAGGCAATACTCAAAGAGCTGAGCAGACACGAACCACGCAATCAGCAGGCAATAAGCATGGAGCTCAGCAGTGACGAATCATGCTGCTCAACTGGCAATAATCAAGCACGTGACCAGGCAGGAATCACGCAGCTCAGCTGGCAATTGTCAAGCAGATGAGCCGACAGGAATCACGCAGCTCAGCTGGCAATTGTCATGCAGATGAGCCGGCAGGAATCACGCAGCTCAGCAGGCCCTGATCACGTGACTCTGCAGGCACTGATCACGTGGCTGATCAAGTCCAGATCACGTGACTGAGCATGCACTGATCACGTGGCTATCATGCACTGATGACGTGACTGCGCATGCACTGATGACGTGGCTGATCGGGCACTGATCACATGGCTCATCATGCACTGATCACGTGTTTATCAGGCAATGATCAGTGACTGACAGGCGCTGATCATGGGACTGTGCACGCACTGATCACGTGGCTATCATGCACTGATCACGTGACTGCGCATGCACTGATGACGTGGCTGTTCGGGCACTGATCACGTGTTTATCAGGCAGTGATCAGTGACTGACAGGCGCTGATCAGGGGACTGTGCACGCACTGATCAGGTGGCTGATCAGGAACTGACCACCTGACCGCGCATGCAGTGATCACGTGGCTGGTCGTTCACTGATCACGTGTTTATCATACGGTGATCACGTGACTGAGAGGCGCTGATCACGTGACTGTGCCGTCAGTGATCACGTGGCTGAGCAGGCACTGATATCGTGACTGAGCATGCACTGATCATGTGCCGGGAGCCGGGGAGGCATTCCACTCTGGACAAAGGTCATGAGGAAGGAGGCTCGGCATACGCAAATGCGGGATCGAGCCTCAGGAGTCCACCCGGATATTCTCGAGCATCTCCCCCCAAAAAACCGGAGTCTGCCTACTGTATTGCTTTGTGCTCTCACCTCTGATTTCACTGGGGGCTGTCCCCCACCACCATCTCGCTCTCTCTGTCAAAGAGTTAACTTACAGCTCCAATTCATAAAGTTCCTTGTCATTCTTCCCTTTAACTTCCAGCTGAGTCTCCATCTGGAGCGCGGAACCCACCACGCTTACTAATTATGCCTGGGCTGCTAAGACCCACTCGAGAAGGTGTCTAGGGTGAGGCACCTTTCGCTATTCGAGAGGGCGCCTGCGGCCTACGTAAGTGGTGCAAACTTCTTGTCTTGAAGTTTGATTGGTCTTCCGCGTAAACCAAGCTACTCAGTCTCTTTTCTCCACCGAATTTTCCTACTGAGCTCTCCTCATACTATTATTCTTGACATCTCTGATTAGCATATAAATAGTCGCCTAGGCCATCTCTCCTTCGAATACCCTGGATCAGTTGGGGCTGGTCCCCGGCAGGTGGCGACCGAACAGGGACCTCAGGAGGCAATACTCAAAGAGCTGAGCAGACACGAACCACGCAATCAGCAGGCAATAAGCATGGAGCTCAGCAGTGACGAATCATGCTGCTCAACTGGCAATAATCAAGCACGTGACCAGGCAGGAATCACGCAGCTCAGCTGGCAATTGTCAAGCAGATGAGCCGACAGGAATCACGCAGCTCAGCTGGCAATTGTCATGCAGATGAGCCGGCAGGAATCACGCAGCTCAGCAGGCCCTGATCACGTGACTCTGCAGGCACTGATCACGTGGCTGATCAAGTCCAGATCACGTGACTGAGCATGCACTGATCACGTGGCTATCATGCACTGATGACGTGACTGCGCATGCACTGATGACGTGGCTGATCGGGCACTGATCACATGGCTCATCATGCACTGATCACGTGTTTATCAGGCAATGATCAGTGACTGACAGGCGCTGATCATGGGACTGTGCACGCACTGATCACGTGGCTATCATGCACTGATCACGTGACTGCGCATGCACTGATGACGTGGCTGTTCGGGCACTGATCACGTGTTTATCAGGCAGTGATCAGTGACTGACAGGCGCTGATCAGGGGACTGTGCACGCACTGATCAGGTGGCTGATCAGGAACTGACCACCTGACCGCGCATGCAGTGATCACGTGGCTGGTCGTTCACTGATCACGTGTTTATCATACGGTGATCACGTGACTGAGAGGCGCTGATCACGTGACTGTGCCGTCAGTGATCACGTGGCTGAGCAGGCACTGATATCGTGACTGAGCATGCACTGATCATGTGCCGGGAGCCGGGGAGGCATTCCACTCTGGACAAAGGTCATGAGGAAGGAGGCTCGGCATACGCAAATGCGGGATCGAGCCTCAGGAGTCCACCCGGATATTCTCGAGCATCTCCCCCAAAAAAACCGGAGTCTGCCTACTGTATTGCTTTGTGCTCTCACCTCTGATTTCACTGGGGGCTGTCCCCCACCACCATCTCGCTCTCTCTGTCAAAGAGTTAACTTACAGCTCCAATTCATAAAGTTCCTTGTCATTCTTCCCTTTAACTTCCAGCTGAGTCTCCATCTGGAGCGCGGAACCCACCACGCTTACTAATTATGCCTGGGCTGCTAAGACCCACTCGAGAAGGTGTCTAGGGTGAGGCACCTTTCGCTATTCGAGAGGGCGCCTGCGGCCTACGTAAGTGGTGCAAACTTCTTGTCTTGAAGTTTGATTGGTCTTCCGCGTAAACCAAGCTACTCAGTCTCTTTTCTCCACCGAATTTTCCTACTGAGCTCTCCTCATACTATTATTCTTGACATCTCTGATTAGCATATAAATAGTCGCCTAGGCCATCTCTCCTTCGAATACCCTGGATCAGTTGGGGCTGGTCCCCGGCAGGTGGCGACCGAACAGGGACCTCAGGAGGCAATACTCAAAGAGCTGAGCAGACACGAACCACGCAATCAGCAGGCAATAAGCATGGAGCTCAGCAGTGACGAATCATGCTGCTCAACTGGCAATAATCAAGCACGTGACCAGGCAGGAATCACGCAGCTCAGCTGGCAATTGTCAAGCAGATGAGCCGACAGGAATCACGCAGCTCAGCTGGCAATTGTCATGCAGATGAGCCGGCAGGAATCACGCAGCTCAGCAGGCCCTGATCACGTGACTCTGCAGGCACTGATCACGTGGCTGATCAAGTCCAGATCACGTGACTGAGCATGCACTGATCACGTGGCTATCATGCACTGATGACGTGACTGCGCATGCACTGATGACGTGGCTGATCGGGCACTGATCACATGGCTCATCATGCACTGATCACGTGTTTATCAGGCAATGATCAGTGACTGACAGGCGCTGATCATGGGACTGTGCACGCACTGATCACGTGGCTATCATGCACTGATCACGTGACTGCGCATGCACTGATGACGTGGCTGTTCGGGCACTGATCACGTGTTTATCAGGCAGTGATCAGTGACTGACAGGCGCTGATCAGGGGACTGTGCACGCACTGATCAGGTGGCTGATCAGGAACTGACCACCTGACCGCGCATGCAGTGATCACGTGGCTGGTCGTTCACTGATCACGTGTTTATCATACGGTGATCACGTGACTGAGAGGCGCTGATCACGTGACTGTGCCGTCAGTGATCACGTGGCTGAGCAGGCACTGATATCGTGACTGAGCATGCACTGATCATGTGCCGGGAGCCGGGGAGGCATTCCACTCTGGACAAAGGTCATGAGGAAGGAGGCTCGGCATACGCAAATGCGGGATCGAGCCTCAGGAGTCCACCCGGATATTCTCGAGCATCTCCCCCCAAAAACCGGAGTCTGCCTACTGTATTGCTTTGTGCTCTCACCTCTGATTTCACTGGGGGCTGTCCCCCACCACCATCTCGCTCTCTCTGTCAAAGAGTTAACTTACAGCTCCAATTCATAAAGTTCCTTGTCATTCTTCCCTTTAACTTCCAGCTGAGTCTCCATCTGGAGCGCGGAACCCACCACGCTTACTAATTATGCCTGGGCTGCTAAGACCCACTCGAGAAGGTGTCTAGGGTGAGGCACCTTTCGCTATTCGAGAGGGCGCCTGCGGCCTACGTAAGTGGTGCAAACTTCTTGTCTTGAAGTTTGATTGGTCTTCCGCGTAAACCAAGCTACTCAGTCTCTTTTCTCCACCGAATTTTCCTACTGAGCTCTCCTCATACTATTATTCTTGACATCTCTGATTAGCATATAAATAGTCGCCTAGGCCATCTCTCCTTCGAATACCCTGGATCAGTTGGGGCTGGTCCCCGGCAGGTGGCGACCGAACAGGGACCTCAGGAGGCAATACTCAAAGAGCTGAGCAGACACGAACCACGCAATCAGCAGGCAATAAGCATGGAGCTCAGCAGTGACGAATCATGCTGCTCAACTGGCAATAATCAAGCACGTGACCAGGCAGGAATCACGCAGCTCAGCTGGCAATTGTCAAGCAGATGAGCCGACAGGAATCACGCAGCTCAGATGGCAATTGTCATGCAGATGAGCCGGCAGGAATCACGCAGCTCAGCAGGCCCTGATCACGTGACTCTGCAGGCACTGATCACGTGGCTGATCAAGTCCAGATCACGTGACTGAGCATGCACTGATCACGTGGCTATCATGCACTGATGACGTGACTGCGCATGCACTGATGACGTGGCTGATCGGGCACTGATCACATGGCTCATCATGCACTGATCACGTGTTTATCAGGCAATGATCAGTGACTGACAGGCGCTGATCATGGGACTGTGCACGCACTGATCACGTGGCTATCATGCACTGATCACGTGACTGCGCATGCACTGATGACGTGGCTGTTCGGGCACTGATCACGTGTTTATCAGGCAGTGATCAGTGACTGACAGGCGCTGATCAGGGGACTGTGCACGCACTGATCAGGTGGCTGATCAGGAACTGACCACCTGACCGCGCATGCAGTGATCACGTGGCTGGTCGTTCACTGATCACGTGTTTATCATACGGTGATCACGTGACTGAGAGGCGCTGATCACGTGACTGTGCCGTCAGTGATCACGTGGCTGAGCAGGCACTGATATCGTGACTGAGCATGCACTGATCATGTGCCGGGAGCCGGGGAGGCATTCCACTCTGGACAAAGGTCATGAGGAAGGAGGCTCGGCATACGCAAATGCGGGATCGAGCCTCAGGAGTCCACCCGGATATTCTCGAGCATCTCCCCCAAAAAAACCGGAGTCTGCCTACTGTATTGCTTTGTGCTCTCACCTCTGATTTCACTGGGGGCTGTCCCCCACCACCATCTCGCTCTCTCTGTCAAAGAGTTAACTTACAGCTCCAATTCATAAAGTTCCTTGTCATTCTTCCCTTTAACTTCCAGCTGAGTCTCCATCTGGAGCGCGGAACCCACCACGCTTACTAATTATGCCTGGGCTGCTAAGACCCACTCGAGAAGGTGTCTAGGGTGAGGCACCTTTCGCTATTCGAGAGGGCGCCTGCGGCCTACGTAAGTGGTGCAAACTTCTTGTCTTGAAGTTTGATTGGTCTTCCGCGTAAACCAAGCTACTCAGTCTCTTTTCTCCACCGAATTTTCCTACTGAGCTCTCCTCATACTATTATTCTTGACATCTCTGATTAGCATATAAATAGTCGCCTAGGCCATCTCTCCTTCGAATACCCTGGATCAGTTGGGGCTGGTCCCCGGCAGGTGGCGACCGAACAGGGACCTCAGGAGGCAATACTCAAAGAGCTGAGCAGACACGAACCACGCAATCAGCAGGCAATAAGCATGGAGCTCAGCAGTGACGAATCATGCTGCTCAACTGGCAATAATCAAGCACGTGACCAGGCAGGAATCACGCAGCTCAGCTGGCAATTGTCAAGCAGATGAGCCGACAGGAATCACGCAGCTCAGCTGGCAATTGTCATGCAGATGAGCCGGCAGGAATCACGCAGCTCAGCAGGCCCTGATCACGTGACTCTGCAGGCACTGATCACGTGGCTGATCAAGTCCAGATCACGTGACTGAGCATGCACTGATCACGTGGCTATCATGCACTGATGACGTGACTGCGCATGCACTGATGACGTGGCTGATCGGGCACTGATCACATGGCTCATCATGCACTGATCACGTGTTTATCAGGCAATGATCAGTGACTGACAGGCGCTGATCATGGGACTGTGCACGCACTGATCACGTGGCTATCATGCACTGATCACGTGACTGCGCATGCACTGATGACGTGGCTGTTCGGGCACTGATCACGTGTTTATCAGGCAGTGATCAGTGACTGACAGGCGCTGATCAGGGGACTGTGCACGCACTGATCAGGTGGCTGATCAGGAACTGACCACCTGACCGCGCATGCAGTGATCACGTGGCTGGTCGTTCACTGATCACGTGTTTATCATACGGTGATCACGTGACTGAGAGGCGCTGATCACGTGACTGTGCCGTCAGTGATCACGTGGCTGAGCAGGCACTGATATCGTGACTGAGCATGCACTGATCATGTGCCGGGAGCCGGGGAGGCATTCCACTCTGGACAAAGGTCATGAGGAAGGAGGCTCGGCATACGCAAATGCGGGATCGAGCCTCAGGAGTCCACCCGGATATTCTCGAGCATCTCCCCCCAAAAAAACCGGAGTCTGCCTACTGTATTGCTTTGTGCTCTCACCTCTGATTTCACTGGGGGCTGTCCCCCACCACCATCTCGCTCTCTCTGTCAAAGAGTTAACTTACAGCTCCAATTCATAAAGTTCCTTGTCATTCTTCCCTTTAACTTCCAGCTGAGTCTCCATCTGGAGCGCGGAACCCACCACGCTTACTAATTATGCCTGGGCTGCTAAGACCCACTCGAGAAGGTGTCTAGGGTGAGGCACCTTTCGCTATTCGAGAGGGCGCCTGCGGCCTACGTAAGTGGTGCAAACTTCTTGTCTTGAAGTTTGATTGGTCTTCCGCGTAAACCAAGCTACTCAGTCTCTTTTCTCCACCGAATTTTCCTACTGAGCTCTCCTCATACTATTATTCTTGACATCTCTGATTAGCATATAAATAGTCGCCTAGGCCATCTCTCCTTCGAATACCCTGGATCAGTTGGGGCTGGTCCCCGGCAGGTGGCGACCGAACAGGGACCTCAGGAGGCAATACTCAAAGAGCTGAGCAGACACGAACCACGCAATCAGCAGGCAATAAGCATGGAGCTCAGCAGTGACGAATCATGCTGCTCAACTGGCAATAATCAAGCACGTGACCAGGCAGGAATCACGCAGCTCAGCTGGCAATTGTCAAGCAGATGAGCCGACAGGAATCACGCAGCTCAGATGGCAATTGTCATGCAGATGAGCCGGCAGGAATCACGCAGCTCAGCAGGCCCTGATCACGTGACTCTGCAGGCACTGATCACGTGGCTGATCAAGTCCAGATCACGTGACTGAGCATGCACTGATCACGTGGCTATCATGCACTGATGACGTGACTGCGCATGCACTGATGACGTGGCTGATCGGGCACTGATCACATGGCTCATCATGCACTGATCACGTGTTTATCAGGCAATGATCAGTGACTGACAGGCGCTGATCATGGGACTGTGCACGCACTGATCACGTGGCTATCATGCACTGATCACGTGACTGCGCATGCACTGATGACGTGGCTGTTCGGGCACTGATCACGTGTTTATCAGGCAGTGATCAGTGACTGACAGGCGCTGATCAGGGGACTGTGCACGCACTGATCAGGTGGCTGATCAGGAACTGACCACCTGACCGCGCATGCAGTGATCACGTGGCTGGTCGTTCACTGATCACGTGTTTATCATACGGTGATCACGTGACTGAGAGGCGCTGATCACGTGACTGTGCCGTCAGTGATCACGTGGCTGAGCAGGCACTGATATCGTGACTGAGCATGCACTGATCATGTGCCGGGAGCCGGGGAGGCATTCCACTCTGGACAAAGGTCATGAGGAAGGAGGCTCGGCATACGCAAATGCGGGATCGAGCCTCAGGAGTCCACCCGGATATTCTCGAGCATCTCCCCCAAAAAAACCGGAGTCTGCCTACTGTATTGCTTTGTGCTCTCACCTCTGATTTCACTGGGGGCTGTCCCCCACCACCATCTCGCTCTCTCTGTCAAAGAGTTAACTTACAGCTCCAATTCATAAAGTTCCTTGTCATTCTTCCCTTTAACTTCCAGCTGAGTCTCCATCTGGAGCGCGGAACCCACCACGCTTACTAATTATGCCTGGGCTGCTAAGACCCACTCGAGAAGGTGTCTAGGGTGAGGCACCTTTCGCTATTCGAGAGGGCGCCTGCGGCCTACGTAAGTGGTGCAAACTTCTTGTCTTGAAGTTTGATTGGTCTTCCGCGTAAACCAAGCTACTCAGTCTCTTTTCTCCACCGAATTTTCCTACTGAGCTCTCCTCATACTATTATTCTTGACATCTCTGATTAGCATATAAATAGTCGCCTAGGCCATCTCTCCTTCGAATACCCTGGATCAGTTGGGGCTGGTCCCCGGCAGGTGGCGACCGAACAGGGACCTCAGGAGGCAATACTCAAAGAGCTGAGCAGACACGAACCTCGCAATCAGCAGGCAATAAGCATGGAGCTCAGCAGTGACGAATCATGCTGCTCAACTGGCAATAATCAAGCACGTGACCAGGCAGGAATCACGCAGCTCAGCTGGCAATTGTCAAGCAGATGAGCCGACAGGAATCACGCAGCTCAGATGGCAATTGTCATGCAGATGAGCCGGCAGGAATCACGCAGCTCAGCAGGCCCTGATCACGTGACTCTGCAGGCACTGATCACGTGGATATCATGCACTGATGACGTGACTGCGCATGCACTGATGACGTGGCTGATCGGGCACTGATCACATGGCTCATCATGCACTGATCACGTGTTTATCAGGCAATGATCAGTGACTGTCAGGCGCTGATCATGGGACTGTGCACGCACTGATCACGTGGCTATCATGCACTGATCACGTGACTGCGCATGCACTGATGACGTGGCTGTTCGGGCACTGATCACGTGTTTATCAGGCAGTGATCAGTGACTGACAGGCGCTGATCAGGGGACTGTGCACGCACTGATCAGGTGGCTGATCAGGAACTGACCACCTGACCGCGCATGCAGTGATCACGTGGCTGGTCGTTCACTGATCACGTGTTTATCATACGGTGATCACGTGACTGAGAGGCGCTGATCACGTGACTGTGCCGTCAGTGATCACGTGGCTGAGCAGGCACTGATATCGTGACTGAGCATGCACTGATCATGTGCCGGGAGCCGGGGAGGCATTCCACTCTGGACAAAGGTCATGAGGAAGGAGGCTCGGCATACGCAAATGCGGGATCGAGCCTCAGGAGTCCACCCGGATATTCTCGAGCATCTCCCCCCAAAAAAACCGGAGTCTGCCTACTGTATTGCTTTGTGCTCTCACCTCTGATTTCACTGGGGGCTGTCCCCCACCACCATCTCGCTCTCTCTGTCAAAGAGTTAACTTACAGCTCCAATTCATAAAGTTCCTTGTCATTCTTCCCTTTAACTTCCAGCTGAGTCTCCATCTGGAGCGCGGAACCCACCACGCTTACTAATTATGCCTGGGCTGCTAAGACCCACTCGAGAAGGTGTCTAGGGTGAGGCACCTTTCGCTATTCGAGAGGGCGCCTGCGGCCTACGTAAGTGGTGCAAACTTCTTGTCTTGAAGTTTGATTGGTCTTCCGCGTAAACCAAGCTACTCAGTCTCTTTTCTCCACCGAATTTTCCTACTGAGCTCTCCTCATACTATTATTCTTGACATCTCTGATTAGCATATAAATAGTCGCCTAGGCCATCTCTCCTTCGAATACCCTGGATCAGTTGGGGCTGGTCCCCGGCAGGTGGCGACCGAACAGGGACCTCAGGAGGCAATACTCAAAGAGCTGAGCAGACACGAACCAAGCAATCAGCAGGCAATAAGCATGGAGCTCAGCAGTGACGAATCATGCTGCTCAACTGGAAATAATCAAGCACGTGACCAGGCAGGAATCACGCAGCTCAGCTGGCAATTGTCAAGCAGATGAGCCGACAGGAATCACGCAGCTCAGATGGCAATTGTCATGCAGATGAGCCGGCAGGAATCACGCAGCTCAGCAGGCCCTGATCACCTGACTCTGCAGGCACTGATCACGTGGCTGATCAAGTCCAGATCACGTGACTGCGCATGCACTGATCACGTGACTGCGCATGCACTGATGACGTGGCTGATCGGGCACTGATCACATGGCTCATCATGCACTGATCACGTGTTTTTCAGGCAATGATCAGTGACTGACAGGCGCTGATCATGGGACTGTGCACGCACTGATCACGTGGCTATCATGCACTGATCACGTGACTGCGCATGCACTGATGACGTGGCTGTTCGGGCACTGATCACGGGTTTATCAGGCAGTGATCAGTGACTGACAGGCGCTGATCAGGGGACTGTGCACGCACTGATCAGGTGGCTGATCAGGAACTGACCACCTGACCGCGCATGCAGTGATCACCTGGCTGGTCGTTCACTGATCACGTGTTTATCATACGGTGATCACGTGACTGAGAGGCGCTGATCACGTGACTGTGCCATCAGTGATCACGTGGCTGAGCAGGCACTGATATCGTGACTGAGCATGCACTGATCATGTGCCGGGAGCCGGGGAGGCATTCCACTCTGGACAAAGGTCATGAGGAAGGAGGCTCGGCATACGCAAATGCGGGATCGAGCCTCAGGAGTCCACCCGGATATTCTCGAGCATCTCCCCCCAAAAAAACCGGAGTCTGCCTACTGTATTGCTTTGTGCTCTCACCTCTGATTTCACTGGGGGCTGTCCCCCACCACCATCTCGCTCTCTCTGTCAAAGAGTTAACTTACAGCTCCAATTCATAAAGTTCCTTGTCATTCTTCCCTTTAACTTCCAGCTGAGTCTCCATCTGGAGCGCGGAACCCACCACGCTTACTAATTATGCCTGGGCTGCTAAGACCCACTCGAGAAGGTGTCTAGGGTGAGGCACCTTTCGCTATTCGAGAGGGCGCCTGCGGCCTACGTAAGTGGTGCAAACTTCTTGTCTTGAAGTTTGATTGGTCTTCCGCGTAAACCAAGCTACTCAGTCTCTTTTCTCCACCGAATTTTCCTACTGAGCTCTCCTCATACTATTATTCTTGACATCTCTGATTAGCATATAAATAGTCGCCCTGGCCATCTCTCCTTCGAATACCCTGGATCAGTTGGGGCTGGTCCCCGGCAGGTGGCGACCGAACAGGGACCTCAGGAGGCGATACTCAAAGAGCTGAGCAGACACGAACCACGCAATCAGCAGGCAATAAGCATGGAGCTTAGCAGTGACGAATCATGCTGCTCAACTGGCAATAATTAAGCACGTGACCAGGCAGAAATCACGCAGCTCAGCTGGCAAGTGTCAAGCAGATGAGCCGACAGGAATCACGCAGCTCAGATGGCAATTGTCATGCAGATGAGCTGGCAAGAATCACGCAGCTCAGCAGGCCCTGATCACGTGACTCTGCAGGCACTGATCACGTGGCTGATCAAATACAGATCACGTGACTGAGCATGCACTGATGACGTGACTGCGCATGCACTGATGACGTGGCTGATCAGGCACTGATCACATGGCTCATCATGCACTGAACACGTGTTTATCAGGCAATGATCAGTGACTGACAGGCGCTGATCATGGGACTGTGCACGCAGTGATCACGTGGCTATCATGCACTGATCACGTGACTGCGCATGCACTGATGACGTGGCTGTTCGGGCACTGATCACGTGTTTATCAAGCAGTGATCAGTGACTGACAGGCGCTGATCAGGGGACTGTGCACGCACTGATCAGGTGGCTGATCAGGAACTGACCACCTGACCTCGCATGCAGTGATCACGTGGCTGGTCGTTCACTGATCACGTGTTTATCATACGGTGATCACGTGACTGAGAGGCGCTGATCACGTGACTGTGCCGTCAGTGATCACGTGGCTGAGCAGGCACTGATATCGTGACTGAGCATGCACTGATCATGTGCCGGGAGCCGGGGAGGCATTCCACTCTGGACAAAGGTCATGAGGAAGGAGGCTCGGCATACGCAAATGCGGGATCGACCCTCAGGAGTCCACCCGGATATTCTCGAGCATCTCCCCCAAAAAAACCGGAGTCTGCCTACTGTATTGCTTTGTGCTCTCACCTCTGATTTCACTGGGGGCTGTCCCCCACCACCATCTCGCTCTCTCTGTCAAAGAGTTAACTTACAGCTCCAATTCATAAAGTTCCTTGTCATTCTTCCCTTTAACTTCCAGCTGAGTCTCCATCTGGAGCGCGGAACCCACCACGCTTACTAATTATGCCTGGGCTGCTAAGACCCACTCGAGAAGGTGTCTAGGGTGAGGCACCTTTCGCTATTCGAGAGGGCGCCTGCGGCCTACGTAAGTGGTGCAAACTTCTTGTCTTGAAGTTTGATTGGTCTTCCGCGTAAACCAAGCTACTCAGTCTCTTTTCTCCACCGAATTTTCCTACTGAGCTCTCCTCATACTATTATTCTTGACATCTCTGATTAGCATATAAATAGTCGCCTAGGCCATCTCTCCTTCGAATACCCTGGATCAGTTGGGGCTGGTCCCCGGCAGGTGGCGACCGAACAGGGACCTCAGGAGGCAATACTCAAAGAGCTGAGCAGACACGAACCACGCAATCAGCAGGCAATAAGCATGGAGCTCAGCAGTGACGAATCATGCTGCTCAACTGGCAATAATCAAGCACGTGACCAGGCAGGAATCACGCAGCTCAGCTGGCAATTGTCAAGCAGATGAGCCGACAGGAATCACGCAGCTCAGATGGCAATTGTCATGCAGATGAGCCGGCAGGAATCACGCAGCTCAGCAGGCCCTGATCACGTGACTCTGCAGGCACTGATCACGTGGCTGATCAAGTCCAGATCACGTGACTGAGCATGCACTGATCACGCTCATCATGCACTGATCACGTGTTTATCAGGCAATGATCAGTGACTGACAGGCGCTGATCATGGGACTGTGCACGCACTGATCACGTGGCTATCATGCACTGATCACGTGACTGCGCATGCACTGATGACGTGGCTGTTCGGGCACTGATCACGTGTTTATCAGGCAGTGATCAGTGACTGACAGGCGCTGATCAGGGGACTGTGCACGCACTGATCAGGTGGCTGATCAGGAACTGACCACCTGACCGCGCATGCAGTGATCACGTGGCTGGTCGTTCACTGATCACGTGTTTATCATGACTGCGCTGATCACGTGACTGTGCCGTCAGTGATCACGTGGCTGAGCAGGCACTGATATCGTGACTGAGCATGCACTGATCATGTGCCGGGAGCCGGGGAGGCATTCCACTCTGGACAAAGGTCATGAGGAAGGAGGCTCGGCATACGCAAATGCGGGATCGAGCCTCAGGAGTCCACCCGGATATTCTCGAGCATCTCCCCCCAAAAAAACCGGAGTCTGCCTACTGTATTGCTTTGTGCTCTCACCTCTGATTTCACTGGGGGCTGTCCCCCACCACCATCTCGCTCTCTCTGTCAAAGAGTTAACTTACAGCTCCAATTCATAAAGTTCCTTGTCATTCTTCCCTTTAACTTCCAGCTGAGTCTCCATCTGGAGCGCGGAACCCACCACGCTTACTAATTATGCCTGGGCTGCTAAGACCCACTCGAGAAGGTGTCTAGGGTGAGGCACCTTTCGCTATTCGAGAGGGCGCCTGCGGCCTACGTAAGTGGTGCAAACTTCTTGTCTTGAAGTTTGATTGGTCTTCCGCGTAAACCAAGCTACTCAGTCTCTTTTCTCCACCGAATTTTCCTACTGAGCTCTCCTCATACTATTATTCTTGACATCTCTGATTAGCATATAAATAGTCGCCTAGGCCATCTCTCCTTCGAATACCCTGGATCAGTTGGGGCTGGTCCCCGGCAGGTGGCGACCGAACAGGGACCTCAGGAGGCAATACTCAAAGAGCTGAGCAGACACGAACCACGCAATCAGCAGGCAATAAGCATGGAGCTCAGCAGTGACGAATCATGCTGCTCAACTGGCAATAATCAAGCACGTGACCAGGCAGGAATCACGCAGCTCAGCTGGCAATTGTCAAGCAGATGAGCCGACAGGAATCACGCAGCTCAGATGGCAATTGTCATGCAGATGAGCCGGCAGGAATCACGCAGCTCAGCAGGCCCTGATCACGTGACTCTGCAGGCACTGATCACGTGGCTGATCAAGTCCAGATCACGTGACTGAGCATGCACTGATCACGTGGCTATCATGCACTGATGACGTGACTGCGCATGCACTGATGACGTGGCTGATCGGGCACTGATCACATGGCTCATCATGCACTGATCACGTGTTTATCAGGCAATGATCAGTGACTGACAGGCGCTGATCATGGGACTGTGCACGCACTGATCACGTGGCTATCATGCACTGATCACGTGACTGCGCATGCACTGATGACGTGGCTGTTCGGGCACTGATCACGTGTTTATCAGGCAGTGATCAGTGACTGACAGGCGCTGATCAGGGGACTGTGCACGCACTGATCAGGTGGCTGATCAGGAACTGACCACCTGACCGCGCATGCAGTGATCACGTGGCTGGTCGTTCACTGATCACGTGTTTATCATACGGTGATCACGTGACTGAGAGGCGCTGATCACGTGACTGTGCCGTCAGTGATCACGTGGCTGAGCAGGCACTGATATCGTGACTGAGCATGCACTGATCATGTGCCGGGAGCCGGGGAGGCATTCCACTCTGGACAAAGGTCATGAGGAAGGAGGCTCGGCATACGCAAATGCGGGATCGAGCCTCAGGAGTCCACCCGGATATTCTCGAGCATCTCCCCCCAAAAAAACCGGAGTCTGCCTACTGTATTGCTTTGTGCTCTCACCTCTGATTTCACTGGGGGCTGTCCCCCACCACCATCTCGCTCTCTCTGTCAAAGAGTTAACTTACAGCTCCAATTCATAAAGTTCCTTGTCATTCTTCCCTTTAACTTCCAGCTGAGTCTCCATCTGGAGCGCGGAACCCACCACGCTTACTAATTATGCCTGGGCTGCTAAGACCCACTCGAGAAGGTGTCTAGGGTGAGGCACCTTTCGCTATTCGAGAGGGCGCCTGCGGCCTACGTAAGTGGTGCAAACTTCTTGTCTTGAAGTTTGATTGGTCTTCCGCGTAAACCAAGCTACTCAGTCTCTTTTCTCCACCGAATTTTCCTACTGAGCTCTCCTCATACTATTATTCTTGACATCTCTGATTAGCATATAAATAGTCGCCTAGGCCATCTCTCCTTCGAATACCCTGGATCAGTTGGGGCTGGTCCCCGGCAGGTGGCGACCGAACAGGGACCTCAGGAGGCAATACTCAAAGAGCTGAGCAGACACGAACCACGCAATCAGCAGGCAATAAGCATGGAGCTCAGCAGTGACGAATCATGCTGCTCAACTGGCAATAATCAAGCACGTGACCAGGCAGGAATCACGCAGCTCAGCTGGCAATTGTCAAGCAGATGAGCCGACAGGAATCACGCAGCTCAGCTGGCAATTGTCATGCAAATGAGCCGGCAGGAATCACGCAGCTCAGCAGGCCCTGATCACGTGACTCTGCAGGCACTGATCACGTGGCTGATCAAGTCCAGATCACGTGACTGAGCATGCACTGATCACGTGGCTATCATGCACTGATGACGTGACTGCGCATGCACTGATGACGTGGCTGTTCGGGCACTGATCACGTGTTTATCAGGCAGTGATCAGTGACTGACAGGCGCTGATCAGGGGACTGTGCACGCACTGATCAGGTGGCTGATCAGGAACTGACCACCTGACCGCGCATGCAGTGATCACGTGGCTGGTCGTTCACTGATCACGTGTTTATCATACGGTGATCACGTGACTGAGAGGCGCTGATCACGTGACTGTGCCGTCAGTGATCACGTGGCTGAGCAGGCACTGATATCGTGACTGAGCATGCACTGATCATGTGCCGGGAGCCGGGGAGGCATTCCACTCTGGACAAAGGTCATGAGGAAGGAGGCTCGGCATACGCAAATGCGGGATCGAGCCTCAGGAGTCCACCCGGATATTCTCGAGCATCTCCCCCCAAAAAACCGGAGTCTGCCTACTGTATTGCTTTGTGCTCTCACCTCTGATTTCACTGGGGGCTGTCCCCCACCACCATCTCGCTCTCTCTGTCAAAGAGTTAACTTACAGCTCCAATTCATAAAGTTCCTTGTCATTCTTCCCTTTAACTTCCAGCTGAGTCTCCATCTGGAGCGCGGAACCCACCACGCTTACTAATTATGCCTGGGCTGCTAAGACCCACTCGAGAAGGTGTCTAGGGTGAGGCACCTTTCGCTATTCGAGAGGGCGCCTGCGGCCTACGTAAGTGGTGCAAACTTCTTGTCTTGAAGTTTGATTGGTCTTCCGCGTAAACCAAGCTACTCAGTCTCTTTTCTCCACCGAATTTTCCTACTGAGCTCTCCTCATACTATTATTCTTGACATCTCTGATTAGCATATAAATAGTCGCCTAGGCCATCTCTCCTTCGAATACCCTGGATCAGTTGGGGCTGGTCCCCGGCAGGTGGCGACCGAACAGGGACCTCAGGAGGCAATACTCAAAGAGCTGAGCAGACACGAACCACGCAATCAGCAGGCAATAAGCATGGAGCTCAGCAGTGACGAATCATGCTGCTCAACTGGCAATAATCAAGCACGTGACCAGGCAGGAATCACGCAGCTCAGCTGGCAATTGTCAAGCAGATGAGCCGACAGGAATCACGCAGCTCAGATGGCAATTGTCATGCAGATGAGCCGGCAGGAATCACGCAGCTCAGCAGGCCCTGATCACGTGACTCTGCAGGCACTGATCACGTGGCTGATCAAGTACAGATCACGTGACTGAGCAGGCATTGATCACGTGGCTCATCATGCACTGATCACGTGTTTCTCAGGCAATGATCAGTGACTGACAGGCGCTGATCATGGGACTGTGCACGCACTGATCACGTGGCTATCATGCACTGATCACGTGACTGCGCATGCACTGATGACGTGGCTGTTCGGGCACTGATCACGTGTTTATCAGGCAGTGATCAGTGACTGACAGGCGCTGATCAGGGGACTGTGCACGCACTGATCAGGTGGCTGATCAGGAACTGACCACCTGACCGCGCATGCAGTGATCACGTGGCTGGTCGTTCACTGATCACGTGTTTATCATGACGGTGATCACGTGACTGTGCCGTCAGTGATCACGTGGCTGAGCAGGCACTGATATCGTGACTGAGCATGCACTGATCATGTGCCGGGAGCCGGGGAGGCATTCCACTCTGGACAAAGGTCATGAGGAAGGAGGCTCGGCATACGCAAATGCGGGATCGAGCCTCAGGAGTCCACCCGGATATTCTCGAGCATCTCCCCCAAAAACCGGAGTCTGCCTACTGTATTGCTTTGTGCTCTCACCTCTGATTTCACTGGGGGCTGTCCCCCACCACCATCTCGCTCTCTCTGTCAAAGAGTTAACTTACAGCTCCAATTCATAAAGTTCCTTGTCATTCTTCCCTTTAACTTCCAGCTGAGTCTCCATCTGGAGCGCGGAACCCACCACGCTTACTAATTATGCCTGGGCTGCTAAGACCCACTCGAGAAGGTGTCTAGGGTGAGGCACCTTTCGCTATTCGAGAGGCGCCTGCGGCCTACGTAAGTGGTGCAAACTTCTTGTCTTGAAGTTTGATTGGTCTTCCGCGTAAACCAAGCTACTCAGTCTCTTTTCTCCACCGAATTTTCCTACTGAGCTCTCCTCATACTATTATTCTTGACATCTCTGATTAGCATATAAATAGTCGCCTAGGCCATCTCTCCTTCGAATACCCTGGATCAGTTGGGGCTGGTCCCCGGCAGGTGGCGACCGAACAGGGACCTCAGGAGGCAATACTCAAAGAGCTGAGCAGACACGAACCACGCAATCAGCAGGCAATAAGCATGGAGCTCAGCAGTGACGAATCATGCTGCTCAACTGGCAATAATCAAGCACGTGACCAGGCAGGAATCACGCAGCTCAGCTGGCAATTGTCAAGCAGATGAGCCGACAGGAATCACGCAGCTCAGATGGCAATTGTCATGCAGATGAGCCGGCAGGAATCACGCAGCTCAGCAGGCCCTGATCACGTGACTCTGCAGGCACTGATCACGTGGCTGATCAAGTCCAGATCACGTGACTGAGCATGCACTGATCACGTGGCTATCATGCACTGATGACGTGACTGCGCATGCACTGATGACGTGGCTGATCGGGCACTGATCACATGGCTCATCATGCACTGATCACGTGTTTATCAGGCAATGATCAGTGACTGACAGGCGCTGATCATGGGACTGTGCACGCACTGATCACGTGGCTATCATGCACTGATCACGTGACTGCGAATGCACTGATGACGTGGCTGATCACTGATCACATGGCATCACTGATCACGTGTCAGGCTGATCAGACTGACAGGCTGATCATGGGACTGTGCACGCACTGATCACGTGGCTATCATGCACTGATCACGTGACTGCGCATGCACTGATGACATCGGGCACTGATCACATGGCTCATCATGCACTGATCACGTGTTTATCAGGCAATGATCAGCGACTGACAGGCACATGGGACTGTGCACGCACTGATCACGTGGCTATCATGCACTGATCACGTGACTGCGCATGCACTGATGACGTGGCTGATCAGGCACTGATCACATGGCTCATCATACACTGATCACGTGTTTATCAGGCAATGATCAGTGACTGACAGGCGCTGATCATGGGACTGTGCACGCACTGATCACGTGGCTATCATGCACTGATCACGTGACTGCGCATGCACTGATGACGTGGCTGTTCACTGATCACGTGTTTATCAGGCAGTGATCAGTGACTGACAGGCGCTGATCAGGGGACTGTGCACGCACTGATCAGGTGGCTGATCAGGAACTGACCACCTGACCGCGCATGCAGTGATCACGTGGCTGGTCGTTCACTGGTCACGTGTTTATCATACGGTGATCACGTGACTGAGAGGCGCTGATCACGTGACTGTGCCGTCAGTGATCACGTGGCTGAGCAGGCACTGATATCGTGACTGAGCATGCACTGATCATGTGCCGGGAGCCGGGGAGGCATTCCACTCTGGACAAAGGTCATGAGGAAGGAGGCTCGGCATACGCAAATGCGGGATCGAGCCTCAGGAGTCCACCCGGATATTCTCGAGCATCTCCCCCAAAAAAACCAGAGTCTGCCTACTGTATTGCTTTGTGCTCTCACCTCTGATTTCACTGGGGGCTGTCCCCCACCACCATCTCGCTCTCTCTGTCAAAGAGTTAACTTACAGCTCCAATTCATAAAGTTCCTTGTCATTCTTCCCTTTAACTTCCAGCTGAGTCTCCATCTGGAGCGCGGAACCCACCACGCTTACTAATTATGCCTGGGCTGCTAAGACCCACTCGAGAAGGTGTCTAGGGTGAGGCACCTTTCGCTATTCGAGAGGGCGCCTGCGGCCTACGTAAGTGGTGCAAACTTCTTGTCTTGAAGTTTGATTGGTCTTCCGCGTAAACCAAGCTACTCAGTCTCTTTTCTCCACCGAATTTTCCTACTGAGCTCTCCTCATACTATTATTCTTGACATCTCTGATTAGCATATAAATAGTCGCCTAGGCCATCTCTCCTTCGAATACCCTGGATCAGTTGGGGCTGGTCCCCGGCAGGTGGCGACCGAACAGGGACCTCAGGAGGCAATACTCAAAGAGCTGAGCAGACACGAACCACGCAATCAGCAGGCAATAAGCATGGAGCTCAGCAGTGACGAATCATGCTGCTCAACTGGCAATAATCAAGCACGTGACCAGGCAGGAATCACGCAGCTCAGCTGGCAATTGTCAAGCAGATGAGCCGACAGGAATCACGCAGCTCAGATGGCAATTGTCATGCAGATGAGCCGGCAGGAATCACGCAGCTCAGCAGGCCCTGATCACGTGACTCTGCAGGCACTGATCACGTGGCTGATCAAGCACAGATCACGTGACTGAGCAGGCACTGATCACGTGGCTATCATGCACTGATGACGTGTTTCTCAGGCAATGATCAGTGACTGACAGGCGCTGATCATGGGACTGTGCACGCACTGATCACGTGGCTATCATGCACTGATCACGTGACTGCGCATGCACTGAAAACGTGGCTGTTCGGGCACTGATCACGGGTTTATCAGGCAGTGATCAGTGACTGACAGGCGCTGATCAGGGAACTGTGCACGCACTGATCAGGTGGCTGATCAGGAACTGACCACCTGACCGCGCATGCAGTGATCACGTGGCTGGTCGTTCACTGATCACGTGTTTATCATACGGTGATCACGTGACTGTGCCGTCAGTGATCACGTGGCTGAGCAGGCACTGATATCGTGACTGAGCATGCACTGATCATGTGCCGGGAGCCGGGGAGGCATTCCACTCTGGACAAAGGTCATGAGGAAGGAGGCTCGGCATACGCAAATGCGGGATCGAGCCTCAGGAGTCCACCCGGATATTCTCGAGCATCTCCCCCCAAAAAAACAGAGTCTGCCTACTGTATTGCTTTGTGCTCTCACCTCTGATTTCACTGGGGGCTGTCCCCCACCACCATCTCGCTCTCTCTGTCAAAGAGTTAACTTACAGCTCCAATTCATAAAGTTCCTTGTCATTCTTCCCTTTAACTTCCAGCTGAGTCTCCATCTGGAGCGCGGAACCCACCACGCTTACTAATTATGCCTGGGCTGCTAAGACCCACTCGAGAAGGTGTCTAGGGTGAGGCACCTTTCGCTATTCGAGAGGGCGCCTGCGGCCTACGTAAGTGGTGCAAACTTCTTGTCTTGAAGTTTGATTGGTCTTCCGCGTAAACCAAGCTACTCAGTCTCTTTTCTCCACCGAATTTTCCTACTGAGCTCTCCTCATACTATTATTCTTGACATCTCTGATTAGCATATAAATAGTCGCCTAGGCCATCTCTCCTTCGAATACCCTGGATCAGTTGGGGCTGGTCCCCGGCAGGTGGCGACCGAACAGGGACCTCAGGAGGCAATACTCAAAGAGCTGAGCAGACACGAACCACGCAATCAGCAGGCAATAAGCATGGAGCTCAGCAGTGACGAATCATGCTGCTCAACTGGCAATAATCAAGCACGTGACCAGGCAGGAATCACGCAGCTCAGCTGGCAATTGTCAAGCAGATGAGCCGACAGGAATCACGCAGCTCAGATGGCAATTGTCATGCAGATGAGCCGGCAGGAATCACGCAGCTCAGCAGGCCCTGATCACGTGACTCTGCAGGCACTGATCACGTGGCTGATCAAGTCCAGATCACGTGACTGAGCATGCACTGATCACGTGGCTATCATGCACTGATGACGTGACTGCGCATGCACTGATGACGTGGCTGATCGGGCACTGATCACATGGCTCATCATGCACTGATCACGTGTTTATCAGGCAATGATCAGTGACTGACAGGCGCTGATCATGGGACTGTGCACGCACTGATCACGTGGCTATCATGCACTGATCACGTGACTGCGCATGCACTGATGACGTGGCTGATCAGGCACTGATCACATGGTCATGCACTGATCACGTGATCAGGCTGATCAGTGACTGACAGGCTGATCATGGGACTGTGCACGCACTGATCACGTGGCTATCATGCACTGATCACGTGACTGCGCATGCACTGATGACGTGGCTGTTCGGGCACTGATCACATGGCTCATCATGCACTGATCACGTGTTTATCAGGCAATGATCAGCGACTGATGACATGGGACTGTGCACGCACTGATCACGTGGCTATCATGCACTGATCACGTGACTGCGCATGCACTGATGACGTGGCTGATCAGGCACTGATCACATGGCTCATCATGCACTGATCACGTGTTTATCAGGCAATGATCAGTGACTGACAGGCGCTGATCATGACTGTGCACGCACTGATCACGTGGCTATCATGCACTGATCACGTGACTGCGCATGCACTGATGACGTGGCTGTGGGCACTGATCACGTGTTTATCAGGCAGTGATCAGTGACTGACAGGCGCTGATCAGGGGACTGTGCACGCACTGATCAGGTGGCTGATCAGGAACTGACCACCTGACCGCGCATGCAGTGATCACGTGGCTGGTCGTTCACTGATCACGTGTTTATCATACGGTGATCACGTGACTGAGAGGCGCTGATCACGTGACTGTGCCGTCAGTGATCACGTGGCTGAGCAGGCACTGATATCGTGACTGAGCATGCACTGATCATGTGCCGGGAGCCGGGGAGGCATTCCACTCTGGACAAAGGTCATGAGGAAGGAGGCTCGGCATACGCAAATGCGGGATCGAGCCTCAGGAGTCCACCCGGATATTCTCGAGCATCTCCCCCAAAAAAACCAGAGTCTGCCTACTGTATTGCTTTGTGCTCTCACCTCTGATTTCACTGGGGGCTGTCCCCCACCACCATCTCGCTCTCTCTGTCAAAGAGTTAACTTACAGCTCCAATTCATAAAGTTCCTTGTCATTCTTCCCTTTAACTTCCAGCTGAGTCTCCATCTGGAGCGCGGAACCCACCACGCTTACTAATTATGCCTGGGCTGCTAAGACCCACTCGAGAAGGTGTCTAGGGTGAGGCACCTTTCGCTATTCGAGAGGGCGCCTGCGGCCTACGTAAGTGGTGCAAACTTCTTGTCTTGAAGTTTGATTGGTCTTCCGCGTAAACCAAGCTACTCAGTCTCTTTTCTCCACCGAATTTTCCTACTGAGCTCTCCTCATACTATTATTCTTGACATCTCTGATTAGCATATAAATAGTCGCCTAGGCCATCTCTCCTTCGAATACCCTGGATCAGTTGGGGCTGGTCCCCGGCAGGTGGCGACCGAACAGGGACCTCAGGAGGCAATACTCAAAGAGCTGAGCAGACACGAACCACGCAATCAGCAGGCAATAAGCATGGAGCTCAGCAGTGACGAATCATGCTGCTCAACTGGCAATAATCAAGCACGTGACCAGGCAGGAATCACGCAGCTCAGCTGGCAATTGTCAAGCAGATGAGCCGACAGGAATCACGCAGCTCAGATGGCAATTGTCATGCAGATGAGCCGGCAGGAATCACGCAGCTCAGCAGGCCCTGATCACGTGACTCTGCAGGCACTGATCACGTGGCTGATCAAGTACAGATCACGTGACTGAGCATGCACTGATCACGTGGCTCATCATGCACTGATCACGTGTTTATCAGGCAATGATCAGTGACTGACAGGCGCTGATCATGGGACTGTGCACGCACTGATCACGTGGCTATCATGCACTGATCACGTGACTGCGCATGCACTGATGACGTGGCTGTTCGGGCACTGATCACGTGTTTATCAGGCAGTGATCAGTGACTGACAGGCGCTGATCAGGGGACTGTGCACGCACTGATCAGGTGGCTGATCAGGAACTGACCACCTGACCGCGCATGCAGTGATCACGTGGCTGGTCGTTCACTGATCACGTGTTTATCATGACGCGTGATCACGTGACTGTGCCGTCAGTGATCACGTGGCTGAGCAGGCACTGATATCGTGACTGAGCATGCACTGATCATGTGCCGGGAGCCGGGGAGGCATTCCACTCTGGACAAAGGTCATGAGGAAGGAGGCTCGGCATACGCAAATGCGGGATCGAGCCTCAGGAGTCCACCCGGATATTCTCGAGCATCTCCCCCAAAAAAACCAGAGTCTGCCTACTGTATTGCTTTGTGCTCTCACCTCTGATTTCACTGGGGGCTGTCCCCCACCACCATCTCGCTCTCTCTGTCAAAGAGTTAACTTACAGCTCCAATTCATAAAGTTCCTTGTCATTCTTCCCTTTAACTTCCAGCTGAGTCTCCATCTGGAGCGCGGAACCCACCACGCTTACTAATTATGCCTGGGCTGCTAAGACCCACTCGAGAAGGTGTCTAGGGTGAGGCACCTTTCGCTATTCGAGAGGGCGCCTGCGGCCTACGTAAGTGGTGCAAACTTCTTGTCTTGAAGTTTGATTGGTCTTCCGCGTAAACCAAGCTACTCAGTCTCTTTTCTCCACCGAATTTTCCTACTGAGCTCTCCTCATACTATTATTCTTGACATCTCTGATTAGCATATAAATAGTCGCCTAGGCCATCTCTCCTTCGAATACCCTGGATCAGTTGGGGCTGGTCCCCGGCAGGTGGCGACCGAACAGGGACCTCAGGAGGCAATACTCAAAGAGCTGAGCAGACACGAACCACGCAATCAGCAGGCAATAAGCATGGAGCTCAGCAGTGACGAATCATGCTGCTCAACTGGCAATAATCAAGCACGTGACCAGGCAGGAATCACGCAGCTCAGCTGGCAATTGTCAAGCAGATGAGCCGACAGGAATCACGCAGCTCAGCTGGCAATTGTCATGCAGATGAGCCGGCAGGAATCACGCAGCTCAGCAGGCCCTGATCACGTGACTCTGCAGGCACTGATCACGTGGCTGATCAAGTCCAGATCACGTGACTGAGCATGCACTGATCACGTGGCTATCATGCACTGATGACGTGACTGCGCATGCACTGATGACGTGGCTGATCGGGCACTGATCACATGGCTCATCATGCACTGATCACGTGTTTATCAGGCAATGATCAGTGACTGACAGGCGCTGATCATGGGACTGTGCACGCACTGATCACGTGGCTATCATGCACTGATCACGTGACTGCGCATGCACTGATGACGTGGCTGTTCGGGCACTGATCACGTGTTTATCAGGCAGTGATCAGTGACTGACAGGCGCTGATCAGGGGACTGTGCACGCACTGATCAGGTGGCTGATCAGGAACTGACCACCTGACCGCGCATGCAGTGATCACGTGGCTGGTCGTTCACTGATCACGTGTTTATCATACGGTGATCACGTGACTGAGAGGCGCTGATCACGTGACTGTGCCGTCAGTGATCACGTGGCTGAGCAGGCACTGATATCGTGACTGAGCATGCACTGATCATGTGCCGGGAGCCGGGGAGGCATTCCACTCTGGACAAAGGTCATGAGGAAGGAGGCTCGGCATACGCAAATGCGGGATCGAGCCTCAGGAGTCCACCCGGATATTCTCGAGCATCTCCCCCAAAAAAACCGGAGTCTGCCTACTGTATTGCTTTGTGCTCTCACCTCTGATTTCACTGGGGGCTGTCCCCCACCACCATCTCGCTCTCTCTGTCAAAGAGTTAACTTACAGCTCCAATTCATAAAGTTCCTTGTCATTCTTCCCTTTAACTTCCAGCTGAGTCTCCATCTGGAGCGCGGAACCCACCACGCTTACTAATTATGCCTGGGCTGCTAAGACCCACTCGAGAAGGTGTCTAGGGTGAGGCACCTTTCGCTATTCGAGAGGGCGCCTGCGGCCTACGTAAGTGGTGCAAACTTCTTGTCTTGAAGTTTGATTGGTCTTCCGCGTAAACCAAGCTACTCAGTCTCTTTTCTCCACCGAATTTTCCTACTGAGCTCTCCTCATACTATTATTCTTGACATCTCTGATTAGCATATAAATAGTCGCCTAGGCCATCTCTCCTTCGAATACCCTGGATCAGTTGGGGCTGGTCCCCGGCAGGTGGCGACCGAACAGGGACCTCAGGAGGCAATACTCAAAGAGCTGAGCAGACACGAACCACGCAATCAGCAGGCAATAAGCATGGAGCTCAGCAGTGACGAATCATGCTGCTCAACTGGCAATAATCAAGCACGTGACCAGGCAGGAATCACGCAGCTCAGCTGGCAATTGTCAAGCAGATGAGCCGACAGGAATCACGCAGCTCAGCTGGCAATTGTCATGCAGATGAGCCGGCAGGAATCACGCAGCTCAGATGGCAATTGTCATGCAGATGAGCCGGCAGGAATCACGCAGCTCAGCAGGCCCTGATCACGTGACTGCAGGCACTGATCACGTGGCTGATCAAGTCCAGATCACGTGACTGAGCATGCACTGATCACGTGGCTATCATGCACTGATGACGTGACTGCGCATGCACTGATGACGTGGCTGATCGGGCACTGATCACATGGCTCATCATGCACTGATCACGTGTTTATCAGGCAATGATCAGTGACTGACAGGCGCTGATCATGGGACTGTGCACGCACTGATCACGTGGCTATCATGCACTGATCACGTGACTGCGCATGCACTGATGACGTGGCTGTTCTGGCACTGATCACGTGTTTATCAGGCAGTGATCAGTGACTGACAGGCGCTGATCAGGGGACTGTGCACGCACTGATCAGGTGGCTGATCAGGAACTGACCACCTGACCGCGCATGCAGTGATCACGTGGCTGGTCGTTCACTGATCACGTGTTTATCATACGGTGATCACGTGACTGAGAGGCGCTGATCACGTGACTGTGCCGTCAGTGATCACGTGGCTGAGCAGGCACTGATATCGTGACTGAGCATGCACTGATCATGTGCCGGGAGCCGGGGAGGCATTCCACTCTGGACAAAGGTCATGAGGAAGGAGGCTCGGCATACGCAAATGCGGGATCGAGCCTCAGGAGTCCACCCGGATATTCTCGAGCATCTCCCCCCAAAAAAACCGGAGTCTGCCTACTGTATTGCTTTGTGCTCTCACCTCTGATTTCACTGGGGGCTGTCCCCCACCACCATCTCGCTCTCTCTGTCAAAGAGTTAACTTACAGCTCCAATTCATAAAGTTCCTTGTCATTCTTCCCTTTAACTTCCAGCTGAGTCTCCATCTGGAGCGCGGAACCCACCACGCTTACTAATTATGCCTGGGCTGCTAAGACCCACTCGAGAAGGTGTCTAGGGTGAGGCACCTTTCGCTATTCGAGAGGGCGCCTGCGGCCTACGTAAGTGGTGCAAACTTCTTGTCTTGAAGTTTGATTGGTCTTCCGCGTAAACCAAGCTACTCAGTCTCTTTTCTCCACCGAATTTTCCTACTGAGCTCTCCTCATACTATTATTCTTGACATCTCTGATTAGCATATAAATAGTCGCCTAGGCCATCTCTCCTTCGAATACCCTGGATCAGTTGGGGCTGGTCCCCGGCAGGTGGCGACCGAACAGGGACCTCAGGAGGCAATACTCAAAGAGCTGAGCAGACACGAACCACGCAATCAGCAGGCAATAAGCATGGAGCTCAGCAGTGACGAATCATGCTGCTCAACTGGCAATAATCAAGCACGTGACCAGGCAGGAATCACGCAGCTCAGCTGGCAATTGTCAAGCAGATGAGCCGACAGGAATCACGCAGCTCAGATGGCAATTGTCATGCAGATGAGCCGGCAGGAATCACGCAGCTCAGCAGGCCCTGATCACGTGACTCTGCAGGCACTGATCACGTGGCTGATCAAGTCCAGATCACGTGACTGAGCATGCACTGATCACGTGGCTATCATGCACTGATGACGTGACTGCGCATGCACTGATGACGTGGCTGATCGGGCACTGATCACATGGCTCATCATGCACTGATCACGTGTTTATCAGGCAATGATCAGTGACTGACAGGCGCTGATCATGGGACTGTGCACGCACTGATCACGTGGCTATCATGCACTGATCACGTGACTGCGCATGCACTGATGACGTGGCTGTTCGGGCACTGATCACGTGTTTATCAGGCAGTGATCAGTGACTGACAGGCGCTGATCAGGGGACTGTGCACGCACTGATCAGGTGGCTGATCAGGAACTGACCACCTGACCGCGCATGCAGTGATCACGTGGCTGGTCGTTCACTGATCACGTGTTTATCATACGGTGATCACGTGACTGAGAGGCGCTGATCACGTGACTGTGCCGTCAGTGATCACGTGGCTGAGCAGGCACTGATATCGTGACTGAGCATGCACTGATCATGTGCCGGGAGCCGGGGAGGCATTCCACTCTGGACAAAGGTCATGAGGAAGGAGGCTCGGCATACGCAAATGCGGGATCGAGCCTCAGGAGTCCACCCGGATATTCTCGAGCATCTCCCCCCAAAAAAACCGGAGTCTGCCTACTGTATTGCTTTGTGCTCTCACCTCTGATTTCACTGGGGGCTGTCCCCCACCACCATCTCGCTCTCTCTGTCAAAGAGTTAACTTACAGCTCCAATTCATAAAGTTCCTTGTCATTCTTCCCTTTAACTTCCAGCTGAGTCTCCATCTGGAGCGCGGAACCCACCACGCTTACTAATTATGCCTGGGCTGCTAAGACCCACTCGAGAAGGTGTCTAGGGTGAGGCACCTTTCGCTATTCGAGAGGGCGCCTGCGGCCTACGTAAGTGGTGCAAACTTCTTGTCTTGAAGTTTGATTGGTCTTCCGCGTAAACCAAGCTACTCAGTCTCTTTTCTCCACCGAATTTTCCTACTGAGCTCTCCTCATACTATTATTCTTGACATCTCTGATTAGCATATAAATAGTCGCCTAGGCCATCTCTCCTTCGAATACCCTGGATCAGTTGGGGCTGGTCCCCGGCAGGTGGCGACCGAACAGGGACCTCAGGAGGCAATACTCAAAGAGCTGAGCAGACACGAACCACGCAATCAGCAGGCAATAAGCATGGAGCTCAGCAGTGACGAATCATGCTGCTCAACTGGCAATAATCAAGCACGTGACCAGGCAGGAATCACGCAGCTCAGCTGGCAATTGTCAAGCAGATGAGCCGACAGGAATCACGCAGCTCAGATGGCAATTGTCATGCAGATGAGCCGGCAGGAATCACGCAGCTCAGCAGGCCCTGATCACGTGACTCTGCAGGCACTGATCACGTGGCTGATCAAGTCCAGATCACGTGACTGAGCATGCACTGATCACGTGGCTATCATGCACTGATGACGTGACTGCGCATGCACTGATGACGTGGCTGATCAGGCACTGATCACATGGCTCATCATGCACTGATCACGTGTTTATCAGGCAATGATCAGTGACTGACAGGCGCTGATCATGGGACTGTGCACGCACTGATCACGTGGCTATCATGCACTGATCACGTGACTGCGCATGCACTGATGACGTGGCTGTTCGGGCACTGATCACGTGTTTATCAGGCAGTGATCAGTGACTGACAGGCGCTGATCAGGGGACTGTGCACGCACTGATCAGGTGGCTGATCAGGAACTGACCACCTGACCGCGCATGCAGTGATCACGTGGCTGGTCGTTCACTGATCACGTGTTTATCATGTGATCACGTGACTGTGCCGTCAGTGATCACGTGGCTGAGCAGGCACTGATATCGTGACTGAGCATGCACTGATCATGTGCCGGGAGCCGGGGAGGCATTCCACTCTGGACAAAGGTCATGAGGAAGGAGGCTCGGCATACGCAAATGCGGGATCGAGCCTCAGGAGTCCACCCGGATATTCTCGAGCATCTCCCCCCAAAAAACCAGAGTCTGCCTACTGTATTGCTTTGTGCTCTCACCTCTGATTTCACTGGGGGCTGTCCCCCACCACCATCTCGCTCTCTCTGTCAAAGAGTTAACTTACAGCTCCAATTCATAAAGTTCCTTGTCATTCTTCCCTTTAACTTCCAGCTGAGTCTCCATCTGGAGCGCGGAACCCACCACGCTTACTAATTATGCCTGGGCTGCTAAGACCCACTCGAGAAGGTGTCTAGGGTGAGGCACCTTTCGCTATTCGAGAGGGCGCCTGCGGCCTACGTAAGTGGTGCAAACTTCTTGTCTTGAAGTTTGATTGGTCTTCCGCGTAAACCAAGCTACTCAGTCTCTTTTCTCCACCGAATTTTCCTACTGAGCTCTCCTCATACTATTATTCTTGACATCTCTGATTAGCATATAAATAGTCGCCTAGGCCATCTCTCCTTCGAATACCCTGGATCAGTTGGGGCTGGTCCCCGGCAGGTGGCGACCGAACAGGGACCTCAGGAGGCAATACTCAAAGAGCTGAGCAGACACGAACCACGCAATCAGCAGGCAATAAGCATGGAGCTCAGCAGTGACGAATCATGCTGCTCAACTGGCAATAATCAAGCACGTGACCAGGCAGGAATCACGCAGCTCAGCTGGCAATTGTCAAGCAGATGAGCCGACAGGAATCACGCAGCTCAGATGGCAATTGTCATGCAGATGAGCCGGCAGGAATCACGCAGCTCAGCAGGCCCTGATCACGTGACTCTGCAGGCACTGATCACGTGGCTGATCAAGTCCAGATCACGTGACTGAGCATGCACTGATCACGTGGCTATCATGCACTGATGACGTGACTGCGCATGCACTGATGACGTGGCTGATCAGGCACTGATCACATGGCTCATCATGCACTGATCACGTGTTTATCAGGCAATGATCAGTGACTGACAGGCGCTGATCATGGGACTGTGCACGCACTGATCACGTGGCTATCATGCACTGATCACGTGACTGCGCATGCACTGATGACGTGGCTGTTCGGGCACTGATCACGTGTTTATCAGGCAGTGATCAGTGACTGACAGGCGCTGATCAGGGGACTGTGCACGCACTGATCAGGTGGCTGATCAGGAACTGACCACCTGACCGCGCATGCAGTGATCACGTGGCTGGTCGTTCACTGATCACGTGTTTATCATACGGTGATCACGTGACTGAGAGGCGCTGATCACGTGACTGTGCCGTCAGTGATCACGTGGCTGAGCAGGCACTGATATCGTGACTGAGCATGCACTGATCATGTGCCGGGAGCCGGGGAGGCATTCCACTCTGGACAAAGGTCATGAGGAAGGAGGCTCGGCATACGCAAATGCGGGATCGAGCCTCAGGAGTCCACCCGGATATTCTCGAGCATCTCCCCCCAAAAAAACCGGAGTCTGCCTACTGTATTGCTTTGTGCTCTCACCTCTGATTTCACTGGGGGCTGTCCCCCACCACCATCTCGCTCTCTCTGTCAAAGAGTTAACTTACAGCTCCAATTCATAAAGTTCCTTGTCATTCTTCCCTTTAACTTCCAGCTGAGTCTCCATCTGGAGCGCGGAACCCACCACGCTTACTAATTATGCCTGGGCTGCTAAGACCCACTCGAGAAGGTGTCTAGGGTGAGGCACCTTTCGCTATTCGAGAGGCGCCTGCGGCCTACGTAAGTGGTGCAAACTTCTTGTCTTGAAGTTTGATTGGTCTTCCGCGTAAACCAAGCTACTCAGTCTCTTTTCTCCACCGAATTTTCCTACTGAGCTCTCCTCATACTATTATTCTTGACATCTCTGATTAGCATATAAATAGTCGCCTAGGCCATCTCTCCTTCGAATACCCTGGATCAGTTGGGGCTGGTCCCCGGCAGGTGGCGACCGAACAGGGACCTCAGGAGGCAATACTCAAAGAGCTGAGCAGACACGAACCACGCAATCAGCAGGCAATAAGCATGGAGCTCAGCAGTGACGAATCATGCTGCTCAACTGGCAATAATCAAGCACGTGACCAGGCAGGAATCACGCAGCTCAGCTGGCAATTGTCAAGCAGATGAGCCGACAGGAATCACGCAGCTCAGATGGCAATTGTCATGCAGATGAGCCGGCAGGAATCACGCAGCTCAGCAGGCCCTGATCACGTGACTCTGCAGGCACTGATCACGTGGCTGATCAAGTCCAGATCACGTGACTGAGCATGCACTGATCACGTGGCTATCATGCACTGATGACGTGACTGCGCATGCACTGATGACGTGGCTGATCGGGCACTGATCACATGGCTCATCATGCACTGATCACGTGTTTATCAGGCAATGATCAGTGACTGACAGGCGCTGATCATGGGACTGTGCACGCACTGATCACGTGGCTATCATGCACTGATCACGTGACTGCGCATGCACTGATGACGTGGCTGTTCGGGCACTGATCACGTGTTTATCAGGCAGTGATCAGTGACTGACAGGCGCTGATCAGGGGACTGTGCACGCACTGATCAGGTGGCTGATCAGGAACTGACCACCTGACTGCGCATGCAGTGATCACGTGGCTGGTCGTTCACTGATCACGTGTTTATCATACGGTGATCACGTGACTGAGAGGCGCTGATCACGTGACTGTGCCGTCAGTGATCACGTGGCTGAGCAGGCACTGATATCGTGACTGAGCATGCACTGATCATGTGCCGGGAGCCGGGGAGGCATTCCACTCTGGACAAAGGTCATGAGGAAGGAGGCTCGGCATACGCAAATGCGGGATCGAGCCTCAGGAGTCCACCCGGATATTCTCGAGCATCTCCCCCAAAAAAACCAGAGTCTGCCTACTGTATTGCTTTGTGCTCTCACCTCTGATTTCACTGGGGGCTGTCCCCCACCACCATCTCGCTCTCTCTGTCAAAGAGTTAACTTACAGCTCCAATTCATAAAGTTCCTTGTCATTCTTCCCTTTAACTTCCAGCTGAGTCTCCATCTGGAGCGCGGAACCCACCACGCTTACTAATTATGCCTGGGCTGCTAAGACCCACTCGAGAAGGTGTCTAGGGTGAGGCACCTTTCGCTATTCGAGAGGGCGCCTGCGGCCTACGTAAGTGGTGCAAACTTCTTGTCTTGAAGTTTGATTGGTCTTCCGCGTAAACCAAGCTACTCAGTCTCTTTTCTCCACCGAATTTTCCTACTGAGCTCTCCTCATACTATTATTCTTGACATCTCTGATTAGCATATAAATAGTCGCCTAGGCCATCTCTCCTTCGAATACCCTGGATCAGTTGGGGCTGGTCCCCGGCAGGTGGCGACCGAACAGGGACCTCAGGAGGCAATACTCAAAGAGCTGAGCAGACACGAACCACGCAATCAGCAGGCAATAAGCATGGAGCTCAGCAGTGACGAATCATGCTGCTCAACTGGCAATAATCAAGCACGTGACCAGGCAGGAATCACGCAGCTCAGCTGGCAATTGTCAAGCAGATGAGCCGACAGGAATCACGCAGCTCAGATGGCAATTGTCATGCAGATGAGCCGGCAGGAATCACGCAGCTCAGCAGGCCCTGATCACGTGACTCTGCAGGCACTGATCACGTGGCTGATCAAGTCCAGATCACGTGACTGAGCATGCACTGATCACGTGGCTATCATGCACTGATGACGTGACTGCGCATGCACTGATGACGTGGCTGATCGGGCACTGATCACATGGCTCATCATGCACTGATCACGTGTTTATCAGGCAATGATCAGTGACTGACAGGCGCTGATCATGGGACTGTGCACGCACTGATCACGTGGCTATCATGCACTGATCACGTGACTGCGCATGCACTGATGACGTGGCTGTTCGGGCACTGATCACGTGTTTATCAGGCAGTGATCAGTGACTGACAGGCGCTGATCAGGGGACTGTGCACGCACTGATCAGGTGGCTGATCAGGAACTGACCACCTGACCGCGCATGCAGTGATCACGTGGCTGGTCGTTCACTGATCACGTGTTTATCATACGGTGATCACGTGAGTGATCACGTGGCTGAGCAGGCACTGATATCGTGACTGAGCATGCACTGATCATGTGCCGGGAGCCGGGGAGGCATTCCACTCTGGACAAAGGTCATGAGGAAGGAGGCTCGGCATACGCAAATGCGGGATCGAGCCTCAGGAGTCCACCCGGATATTCTCGAGCATCTCCCCCCAAAAAAACCGGAGTCTGCCTACTGTATTGCTTTGTGCTCTCACCTCTGATTTCACTGGGGGCTGTCCCCCACCACCATCTCGCTCTCTCTGTCAAAGAGTTAACTTACAGCTCCAATTCATAAAGTTCCTTGTCATTCTTCCCTTTAACTTCCAGCTGAGTCTCCATCTGGAGCGCGGAACCCACCACGCTTACTAATTATGCCTGGGCTGCTAAGACCCACTCGAGAAGGTGTCTAGGGTGAGGCACCTTTCGCTATTCGAGAGGGCGCCTGCGGCCTACGTAAGTGGTGCAAACTTCTTGTCTTGAAGTTTGATTGGTCTTCCGCGTAAACCAAGCTACTCAGTCTCTTTTCTCCACCGAATTTTCCTACTGAGCTCTCCTCATACTATTATTCTTGACATCTCTGATTAGCATATAAATAGTCGCCTAGGCCATCTCTCCTTCGAATACCCTGGATCAGTTGGGGCTGGTCCCCGGCAGGTGGCGACCGAACAGGGACCTCAGGAGGCAATACTCAAAGAGCTGAGCAGACACGAACCACGCAATCAGCAGGCAATAAGCATGGAGCTCAGCAGTGACGAATCATGCTGCTCAACTGGCAATAATCAAGCACGTGACCAGGCAGGAATCACGCAGCTCAGCTGGCAATTGTCAAGCAGATGAGCCGACAGGAATCACGCAGCTCAGATGGCAATTGTCATGCAGATGAGCCGGCAGGAATCACGCAGCTCAGCAGGCCCTGATCACGTGACTCTGCAGGCACTGATCACGTGGCTGATCAAGTCCAGATCACGTGACTGAGCATGCACTGATCACGTGGCTATCATGCACTGATGACGTGACTGCGCATGCACTGATGACGTGGCTGATCGGGCACTGATCACATGGCTCATCATGCACTGATCACGTGTTTATCAGGCAATGATCAGTGACTGACAGGCGCTGATCATGGGACTGTGCACGCACTGATCACGTGGCTATCATGCACTGATCACGTGACTGCGCATGCACTGATGACGTGGCTGTTCGGGCACTGATCACGTGTTTATCAGGCAGTGATCAGTGACTGACAGGCGCTGATCAGGGGACTGTGCACGCACTGATCAGGTGGCTGATCAGGAACTGACCACCTGACTGCGCATGCAGTGATCACGTGGCTGGTCGTTCACTGATCACGTGTTTATCATACGGTGATCACGTGACTGAGAGGCGCTGATCACGTGACTGTGCCGTCAGTGATCACGTGGCTGAGCAGGCACTGATATCGTGACTGAGCATGCACTGATCATGTGCCGGGAGCCGGGGAGGCATTCCACTCTGGACAAAGGTCATGAGGAAGGAGGCTCGGCATACGCAAATGCGGGATCGAGCCTCAGGAGTCCACCCGGATATTCTCGAGCATCTCCCCCAAAAACCGGAGTCTGCCTACTGTATTGCTTTGTGCTCTCACCTCTGATTTCACTGGGGGCTGTCCCCCACCACCATCTCGCTCTCTCTGTCAAAGAGTTAACTTACAGCTCCAATTCATAAAGTTCCTTGTCATTCTTCCCTTTAACTTCCAGCTGAGTCTCCATCTGGAGCGCGGAACCCACCACGCTTACTAATTATGCCTGGGCTGCTAAGACCCACTCGAGAAGGTGTCTAGGGTGAGGCACCTTTCGCTATTCGAGAGGGCGCCTGCGGCCTACGTAAGTGGTGCAAACTTCTTGTCTTGAAGTTTGATTGGTCTTCCGCGTAAACCAAGCTACTCAGTCTCTTTTCTCCACCGAATTTTCCTACTGAGCTCTCCTCATACTATTATTCTTGACATCTCTGATTAGCATATAAATAGTCGCCTAGGCCATCTCTCCTTCGAATACCCTGGATCAGTTGGGGCTGGTCCCCGGCAGGTGGCGACCGAACAGGGACCTCAGGAGGCAATACTCAAAGAGCTGAGCAGACACGAACCACGCAATCAGCAGGCAATAAGCATGGAGCTCAGCAGTGACGAATCATGCTGCTCAACTGGCAATAATCAAGCACGTGACCAGGCAGGAATCACGCAGCTCAGCTGGCAATTGTCAAGCAGATGAGCCGACAGGAATCACGCAGCTCAGATGGCAATTGTCATGCAGATGAGCCGGCAGGAATCACGCAGCTCAGCAGGCCCTGATCACGTGACTCTGCAGGCACTGATCACGTGGCTGATCAAGTCCAGATCACGTGACTGAGCATGCACTGATCACGTGGCTATCATGCACTGATGACGTGACTGCGCATGCACTGATGACGTGGCTGATCGGGCACTGATCACGTGTTTATCAGGCAGCAGTGATCAGTGACTGACAGGCGCTGATCAGGATCAGTGCACTGCACTGATCAGGTGGCTGATCAGGAACTGACCACCTGACCGCGCATGCAGTGATCACGTGGCTGGTCGTTCACTGATCACGTGTTTATCATACGGTGATCACGTGACTGAGAGGCGCTGATCACGTGACTGTGCCGTCAGTGATCACGTGGCTGAGCAGGCACTGATATCGTGACTGAGCATGCACTGATCATGTGCCGGGAGCCGGGGAGGCATTCCACTCTGGACAAAGGTCATGAGGAAGGAGGCTCGGCATACGCAAATGCGGGATCGAGCCTCAGGAGTCCACCCGGATATTCTCGAGCATCTCCCCCAAAAAACCAGAGTCTGCCTACTGTATTGCTTTGTGCTCTCACCTCTGATTTCACTGGGGGCTGTCCCCCACCACCATCTCGCTCTCTCTGTCAAAGAGTTAACTTACAGCTCCAATTCATAAAGTTCCTTGTCATTCTTCCCTTTAACTTCCAGCTGAGTCTCCATCTGGAGCGCGGAACCCACCACGCTTACTAATTATGCCTGGGCTGCTAAGACCCACTCGAGAAGGTGTCTAGGGTGAGGCACCTTTCGCTATTCGAGAGGGCGCCTGCGGCCTACGTAAGTGGTGCAAACTTCTTGTCTTGAAGTTTGATTGGTCTTCCGCGTAAACCAAGCTACTCAGTCTCTTTTCTCCACCGAATTTTCCTACTGAGCTCTCCTCATACTATTATTCTTGACATCTCTGATTAGCATATAAATAGTCGCCTAGGCCATCTCTCCTTCGAATACCCTGGATCAGTTGGGGCTGGTCCCCGGCAGGTGGCGACCGAACAGGGACCTCAGGAGGCAATACTCAAAGAGCTGAGCAGACACGAACCACGCAATCAGCAGGCAATAAGCATGGAGCTCAGCAGTGACGAATCATGCTGCTCAACTGGCAATAATCAAGCACGTGACCAGGCAGGAATCACGCAGCTCAGCTGGCAATTGTCAAGCAGATGAGCCGACAGGAATCACGCAGCTCAGATGGCAATTGTCATGCAGATGAGCCGGCAGGAATCACGCAGCTCAGCAGGCCCTGATCACGTGACTCTGCAGGCACTGATCACGTGGCTGATCAAGTCCAGATCACGTGACTGAGCATGCACTGATCACGTGGCTATCATGCACTGATGACGTGACTGCGCATGCACTGATGACGTGGCTGATCAGGCACTGATCACATGGCTCATCATGCACTGATCACGTGTTTATCAGGCAATGATCAGTGACTGACAGGCGCTGATCATGGGACTGTGCACGCACTGATCACGTGGCTATCATGCACTGATCACGTGACTGCGCATGCACTGATGACGTGGCTGTTCGGGCACTGATCACGTGTTTATCAGGCAGTGATCAGTGACTGACAGGCGCTGATCAGGGGACTGTGCACGCACTGATCAGGTGGCTGATCAGGAACTGACCACCTGACTGCGCATGCAGTGATCACGTGGCTGGTCGTTCACTGATCACGTGTTTATCATACGGTGATCACGTGACTGAGAGGCGCTGATCACGTGACTGTGCCGTCAGTGATCACGTGGCTGAGCAGGCACTGATATCGTGACTGAGCATGCACTGATCATGTGCCGGGAGCCGGGGAGGCATTCCACTCTGGACAAAGGTCATGAGGAAGGAGGCTCGGCATACGCAAATGCGGGATCGAGCCTCAGGAGTCCACCCGGATATTCTCGAGCATCTCCCCCCCAAAAAAACCAGAGTCTGCCTACTGTATTGCTTTGTGCTCTCACCTCTGATTTCACTGGGGGCTGTCCCCCACCACCATCTCGCTCTCTCTGTCAAAGAGTTAACTTACAGCTCCAATTCATAAAGTTCCTTGTCATTCTTCCCTTTAACTTCCAGCTGAGTCTCCATCTGGAGCGCGGAACCCACCACGCTTACTAATTATGCCTGGGCTGCTAAGACCCACTCGAGAAGGTGTCTAGGGTGAGGCACCTTTCGCTATTCGAGAGGGCGCCTGCGGCCTACGTAAGTGGTGCAAACTTCTTGTCTTGAAGTTTGATTGGTCT